>NW_014578043.1:55865-59864 GCF_000485595.1 Priapulus caudatus | reverse complement strand
GTATGTATGTATGTAATGTATGTATGCTATGGTATGTATGTATGTATGTAATGTATGATATGTATGTATGTATGTATGTATGTATGTCATTGTATGTATGTATGTATCGTATGTATTTATGTATGTATCGTATTATGTATGTATGTATTGTATGTATGTATGCTATGTATGTATGTATGTAAATGTAGTATGTTATGTATGTATGTATGTATGATTAATAGTATGTATGTATGTATGTATGTTATGTATGTATGCTATGTATGTATGTATGTATGTTATGTATGTATGATGCTACTGTATGCTATGTATGTATGGTATTGTTGTATGTATGTATGTATGTATGTATGTATGTATGTATGTATTTATGTTATGTATGGTATGTTATGATATGTATGTATGTATGTATTGTATGATGTATGTATGTATGTATGTACTGGCTATGTATGTATGTACGTGTATGTATGGTATTGTATGATAGTAATTGTATGTATGATTGAAGACCGTATCCTGATGAAGTAATTCTCGGAAAGTATTGGCGCTGGGCTGAAAAACCAATTGCACATCATTAAGCCGTAAAAGACCATATTGGATGGAGCTGGCATCGCCTAATGATATCGTAACAGGGTTATAACCACAAACTGCCGGCGACAGTGTCTAATTCGCCTCTTGCTTTGCAGATTTTAGCCGACTGGAAGTGCGACATGGAAATTTGAATTGCTAGCGTGATCCGGGGCGTCGGCGGCGGCCTGCCGCCAACTTCGTAACGATGAGTCTATGAGGTTTCATAGAGACGATGCGACTGCTATCTGTGAGTGGACGCGTGGCAGGAATTCCCGGGCACGCACTCGGCTTGGCTCGCACGCATCATGCCACCGGCCACACGTCCCCGGTGCGATCTAGGTTGGTTCTCGTCTCGTCTGCCATCTTGACAGTCGTACCTTACAGCGTTAAGCCGCGCGATACGAACGTGCCCCACCGTCTCGCGAATCGTAAGAACGCTACAGGATTCTACATAGAATACTGCTGTGCGTGTTCGTAGTCGTATATATATATATATATATATATATATATATATATATGTTTGTATAATATATATTATATACGAGTCAGCAAACTATATGTCGAACAGTACGACGAAACAACTATCTAAATCTAACTCAATAACGAAAAATAGATCAGCAAAAAATTATATTCAAACTAAACCAAAGTTACTCTCCGAACGAACGCATGAATGGGATCTCTTCGCCAATAGCAAACTATGTAGACGCGAAAATTGGTTATCATTAAATTGTAATAGCAGCTATTTAGTTCTTATAAAACTACGTACGAGCACAGTTAATTATTATCAAACTATTATCCTTGACCTTCAGTTGTCAAGAAACAATTAGGTAGACACTGTTATGTATTTTTTATTGACGCACGAAGACAGCGTCATTATTCAACTAACACGCACGCAACGAAAACACGTTATCAATAAACCAATACGTGCATCTGCATATTCGGTCGAGGCACGCTCGCATCGTGGGCAAACTAAACTGAGTAAGTTCTAGTGACGTTTAGTTAAGTCGAATTGAGTTATATACACACTCTTTGCTCGGCTACCCTTTATCGCTATGTACGGACCTGGCCTTGAACATAACGCGCCATGCATTGCAAGTAAGTGCCTAATAGTGGCAGGTGGGCGTGGGCGAATTAATTGGTTTTCGATTTCCTGTCAGCAACTGATGGGCGCGACCACACGGTAGCATAGATTATACCGGGCAGCGCAGGCCACAGCGATGATAGCATCTTACGTGCACGTAATTAAAGGAGAACGCAAGTCTTCGTCGTCTCGGGGTTATCGGATCCGAAGACGTGATTCGCATCCGGTTTCGCTTTCCGGCCACAGAGTGGAATATTGCGTGTCGCTCGACGCTGTTGTTCGGGATAAACTTCTCCGACAGCTGCTATAACTATTAGCTTAATGCATCATCAGGATGTTTGCTACTGACAGTGGACATTGACATCGCGTTGATGCTTCTCTCGCAGACAGCTCGTGAATTAGCATTGCCGCCGCTCTCCGTCCGCCACCTGGCACGAGGAATACGTTATTCTTTTTCAAGAATACAAAACTTGAACGAAATCTTCTGGCACATTTGATCGTCATCTGAAAAAATCTCTCTGTGGTAGCAGGTTCTCGCCGTTTAAACTTTCTCGTGGCATTGCTTCGCCATCCAAATCCTGTGTTAATATTTTTTAATATAGCTAAAGTCCCGCGCGTTGATCATTTTTTTACCGTATATGAACTCTTTCGTGTTTGTGTCTCGATACTATCTAAACTCTCTCATAATATTTTCATCTCTGTTAGTATTTCTCCACGCTCAAAAAAATAACAGTGTTCCAAATGCTGGACAGTGGTATCAGTTTCTTGTTGAAATCTCTCTCTTCTCTCTCTATCAACTCTTCTCTATAATGAGCAGTGAATCCGTGCACGAGAGCATAGGCGAGAGTATGGCGGCATGATGAAACGGGAGTGCGACACTCAATGAATATGACTCCGTGCGAGAGTGACAAAATGACAGCATACAACATGACAGCATGATAGCGTTACGGTTTGGAATTATGAAAATATAAAAACGTAAAAGTGTAGTATCATGACCCCATAGCACAGTCTGAAAAGGGAATGGCTGTACGAATACGACAGATAACGAATCGAATGCTTTTAGTGTTAACCCACTCGCTATTATTCCCTCGTGTTCACAAGAGTTTCTGAAATATGTAGCGTGCCCTTCGATTTTACCCGAAACAGAAAAAATACAGCTGTGTGTCGGTATATATCAATTCTGAATTCGAGTAGACGGTATAATGATGGGGTTCTGCGTGCAGAGAGGCGGCGCATTCACTGTTCTCTCGGTTACCGCTAGCTATTGTTGATAAGGTGAACACTTAGACGATTTCCTGTTGTATTGATAGAGAGCGCGCAGTTAACAAGCAGCGCCGAGTCTCTCCGCATTCAAATGCCTGCAATTTTCATCTAGTTCGGTAAATGGCCTATATGTATCGTACACGGTTTTCTGATGATAATTTCTTCTTAAAATTACAAATCGTTGCAGTCTTTCTCGACGTCTCAACCCTCTACTCTACGTATTGAAATATCTGCAATCTTCATCTAGTTTGCTGAATGGCGTATGTGGAACGTGCGCAGTTTTCCGTCGATATAGTCCCCCTAAGATTAAGACCCTTATTAAGTCATGGTAGTCTTTCTCGACTGATTGCTAGCACCATTTTAGCTTGCGTGAGTCTGTGTGTGCGCGCCTACTTGTGTGTGTGTGTGTGTGTGTGTGTGTGTGTGTGTGTGTGTGTGTGTGTGTGTGTGTGTGTGTGTGTCGTGTGTGTGTGTTGTAGTGTGTGTGTGTGTGTGTGTGTGTGTGTGTGTGTGTGTGTGTGTGTGTGTGTGTGTGTGCGTGTGTGAACGTGTGTGTCTGTGTCGATGTACATGTCAAACCTATTCAATTTTAATTATAAATCTGAAAACGTAGGCATAGTGACTAGTGTAGAGATTGAAAATCGCAATTATTTTGAGCTAAGTCAGTAAGTCACTAAGTGTCTAGGGAACGCAGAAAAAAAAGTTGTTTCTGTCGATGAACCATTTCTAGAGAAACCATGTCAGACATGAACATTTCAGTGAAAGCCTGTATAGTAATCTATACCCATAAACCCGGCGACAACTTACCAATAACCCCGATCGGTAAGATTTATAACAAAACAACTTATGATCGCGATCACCTGGTCGAATTCTCCCGCTATTTAAACTTTTTCAACTATAGGTGGCGCTCATACCCATAATTTGGCCATTTGTTTTCGCCTTATCGATCTGTGGCGCCGCCTAGTAACGCACAGCAACATAAATGTGTGTGTGTTCGTAGCGGGCCGCGCGCGACAGGTAGCTATAAGGAAACTCCGACAGTACACATCGAAAATTGTTTGAAATCTAAGGCAGCAATTTCAGTTTAATATGCG
>NW_014578043.1:53507-55653 GCF_000485595.1 Priapulus caudatus | reverse complement strand
ACACACACACACACACACACACACACACACACACACACACACACACATGCACACACACACAACACGCACGCACTCACATGTGCGCATGCACGCATATATATGTGTACACACACACGCGCGCACGCACACACACCAGCCAGTGTATCTTCTCCTACTGACCTCTCTCTTTCTTTCTCTCTCTCTCTCTCTCTCTCTCTTTCTCTCTGTGTGCACATGTTGAACTAAGCTAGTGCACACAAACAACACGGCGTCTAGCGCGGCGGTCTCGCGTGCCGGTCGTCAAGTTTGCGTTGCGGCGATCGCATATTTGTTGTCGTAGCGCGTCGGCACCATTGTAGCGCGCTTACGTACTGTAACGGCCGCGCGCGCGGTAACATCTTATCTACACACGGGGACCGCGTCGCCGCCACCGGCACGCTGCCGTCGGCCGGCATCGGCAGCGACTTCCTCGTTTACGGTGCGCGCGGCGCGGTGCAATAAAGGCATAATGCGGCCATTTTTCTTCGCTTCCTCGCTTTTGTGCGCCGTTCGGCGGCACTCGACGCTCCGTGCAGCGAAAGATAACAGGCCGGCAGAGCGCGCGCGCGGAATTCGACGGGACAGAATATTTATGAGCGGCGCGCGCCGTCAGGGTCCGGGGCAGACGCGCACCTCAGCTACCCCGCACTATCCGCGAATGTTCGATGTGTGTTAGAGCAGGGTAGGGGGGTTAGGAAGATCGGTGGTTCTGTTCCCAATTCCTTTCGATCCGTCCGTCGCTGCATACGTCTGACGCTTAATATAGAATCGCCGGCGAACGTCGCAAAGTGACTTCGTTCCTGTGCCGAAAATCGTGGCGCCATGTTGCGCAACGTTAGAGAAGGATTGCTCTCTTGTTGGGCCGCGCCTACCCGTATCTACTTAACGAGTTTACCCCTACTCGTTACAACTCTCCACATTCCTCGCCGCGCCAACTATCTGTTATGGATATACGTACACAAGATCAGACCAGGATGCACAGGCAGAAACACGAGGGGGTGCCCGCATCGTCGTTGGCTGGCTGTCCACCTGGATATGTGCCGTTGTAATGACTTATACTAGCTATTCTCCCTTGGTAATAAATAGTGCGGTAGACCAGTCGATGCGGCTGCATGTGCTAGCTGCTTTATCTCGATAGTATAGGTATCTCGTTAGACCGTAATCATCGACCGTCTTCTTTGAAAATATAACGTGGTGGTGGTAGGGGTTGTTGTTGTTGTTGTTGTTGTTGTTGTTGTTGTTGTTGTTGTTGTTGTTGTAATAGTAGTAGTAGTAGTAGTAGTAGTAGTAGTAGCAGTAGTAGTGATGAATATGACTCCGTGCGAGAGTGACAAAATGACAGCATACAACATGACAGCATGATAGCGTTACGGTTTTGGAATTATGAAAATATAAAAAGTAAAAGTGTAGTATCATGACCCCATAGCACAGTCTGAAAAGGGAATGGCTGTACGAATACGACAGATAACGAATCGAATGCTTTTAGTGTTAACCCACTCGCTATTATTCCCTCGTGTTCACAAGAGTTTCTGAAATATGTAGCGTGCCCTTCGATTTTACCCGAAACAGAAAAAATACAGCTGTGTGTCGGTATATATCAATTCTGAATTCGAGTAGACGGTATAATGATGGGGTTCTGCGTGCAGAGAGGCGGCGCATTCACTGTTCTCTCGTTACCGCTAGCTATTGTGATAAGGTGAACACTTAGATCGATTTCCTGTTGTATTGATAGAGAGCGCGCAGTTAACAAGCAGCGCCGAGTCTCTCCGTCATTCAAATGCCTGCAATTTTCATCTAGTTCGGTAAATGGCCTATATGTATCGTTACACGGTTTTCTGATGATAATTTTCTTCTAAAATTACAAATCGTTGCAGTCTTTCTCGACGTCTCAACCTCTACTCTACGTATTGAAATATCTGCAATCTTCATCTAGTTTGCTGAATGGCGTATGTGGAACGTGCGCAGTTTTCCGTCGATATAGTCCCCCTAAGATTAAGACCCTTATTAAGTCATGGTAGTCTTTCTCGACTGATTGCTAGCACCATTTTAGCTTGCATGAGTCTGTGTGTGCGCGCCCTACTTGTGTGTGTGTGTGTGTGTGTGTGTGTGTGTGTGTGTGTGTGTGTGG
>NW_014578043.1:47527-53482 GCF_000485595.1 Priapulus caudatus | reverse complement strand
AGTCGCATTAGTAGTAGTAGTATGTAGTGAGCAGTAGTAGTAGTATTAACATATAAGATAATAATACCAGAAATTTGTAGTAGTAGTAGTAAGTAGCTAGTAAGTTAGTAGTAGTAGTAGTAGTAGTAGTAAGTAGTAGGATGAGGAGGAGGAGGAGGAGGACGTACGAAGAGTAGTAGTAGTCAGGTAGTAGCTCAGAATACAGTAAGTCACGTATAAGATAAGTTACGTTTATTGTGGTCACGGGTAGAGCGGATGGTCGAGCACGATATAAGATGACCACTACGACTACACTCAATGACATCAGGTCCGATGCAGACCGATGATCATATGGCCTATCCTAGGCTAGTACTTCTAAGAATAAATACCTAAGGCTACCTTCCTAGACTCCATTCCCTAGCATAGATAATCCACTACACTACATATCATCTATTTCTTACCTCCTGGTAGTAGTAGTAGATCAGGTAGTAGTAGATAGTAGTAGTAGTAGTAAGTAGACGTAAATGAGTAGTAACAATAGTACAAGTTCAGTTAAGCGAGTAGGAGCTTAGCTACTCCCGTACTTGTAGTAGTAGTAGTATTGTATGTATGTCATTGATATGACGTATGCTATCGTACTGTCATGGTATGATATAGTATTGATATGTATGTATGCTATGTACTGTTCGTCATGATATGCTAGTGTCATGGTATCGTATGATATGTATGATATTTTGTATGTTTACTGTACTTTTCGCCTATGATAATATGCTAATTTGTATTTATCTATGTTTATGTACTGATATCTGCTTAATGCAAAGTGGTGTACTGCTACCTGTTATCGATATGTATGTACTGCGGTATTTATGATGTAGTCTATAGGTAGTATAATGTATGCTTAAAATCGCTAGCTGGTATGGTGTTGCTACTGATACTGCTGATGTATGTAGTGGTAAATGGTATGATATAGGATGGTAATGGTAATAATATTACATATTGTATTTATATGTCATGCCTAGTTTGTATGATGTAATGTCCATGTATGAATATGATAAGCTGGGTAAGGGGTGTTTGTACTGTATTCTGTATTGTATGTATGTATGATGTATGTATCGTAATGTGTGTATGTTACTGTATGTATGTATGTATGTATGTACTGTATGATATGTATGTAATGTTACTGTACTGTAAATGTTGTATGGTATGAGTACAATGTATGTATGTATGATATGGCATATGTATGGTGATGATATGGTATGTACTGTGAATGTATGTATGCGTATGTATGTATCGTATGTATGATCATCCGTCAAATGTATTCTATAAATCATCTCGATATGTTATATGTAATTATGTTTATTAAGCCTATGTAGTGCTATGTATGGTATGTATGTATGCTACCTGCTATGTATGTATCGTAGTATGTACTGTATTACTGTAATGTATGTATGCCTATGTATTGTCTGGATATGGTATCGTCATTAGTGGTATAGGCTCATGGCCGTATGATATGCTATGTATGTGATGTATGTATATGTTGTATGTCATGTATGTATGTATGTATGTATGCTATGTAATGTACTGATATGCTATGGTATGTATGTATGTATGGTATGTATCGTACTGTATGGTATGTATTGCTATCTCATGCATATGTATTGGTATGTCATGTATGTATGGTATGTAATGTTATGGTAGTAGCTAGTGTTGGAGGTCGGTGGTCAACTAGTATGTATCGCTATGTATGTCAATTGAGATGCATCATCGTGACTCTATAGTAGGGTATGTGTGACTGTACTGCTAAAGCTGTATCGTCAGTGGTATGTATCGCGTATGCATATCCGTACTGCATGTGATGGTCAAGCTGTATGATTGAGACCGTATGAATGAAAGTGGAATTTCTCGGAAAGTAGCTGGACACCACACTGGTAACCAACCAACGCAAACCTGCAGCATCAATTAAACCCGAAAAAAGACCATAAGTGTGGATCGGACCGGCGGCGGCTATCGCTAAGGTGAGTATCGCGCTAACCAGGGTATTCAACCACAAACTGGCGGCGACAGTGTCTATTCGCCTCCCTTCTTTTGCAGAGTTTTAGCCGCGCAAGAGTTGACACAATGGGAAAAACATGAGGGATAATGCTACACAAGTGATTTCCGTGGTATGGGACGTTTCGCGCAGCCGCGCGATCTTCGTAGATTGAGTCTATTGAGGTTTGGCATAGAGACGAATGCGAATGCTGATCTGTGAGATGAGGACTGGGCAGATGGATTATTTTATTTCCCTCTCGGCAGGCGCCTCTGTTGGACTGGTAGACTCTGCACGCACATGCGCATGGCACCGGCACACGTCCGGTGCATCTGTGTCTCGTCGTTTGCTTCATAATATCTTGACAGTAGTATGCAGGCTTAACCGGCCGTATAGAAAACGTGCCAAGGTCTGCGCTTTAGGGGAATCGAGTTAAGAAACGTATTAAGGATCTACAGGAGATATTTAGATGGTGCTGAATATCGATGAGTATTATATGTATATTATATATAGTAATTATATATATATATCATATGTTTGTATAATATAATTATATTAAATATACGAAGAACTCCAGCACTATTAATGTGGTAACCAGTTATCGACGAAAACAACTAATCTAAATCTAACTCAATAACGTAAAAAATAGATCAGCAAAAAAATTAATATTCAAACTAATACAAAGTTAACTCTCCGAAACGACCGCATGAATTTTTGGATTCTTTCGTTGGTCGCCTATTATTAGCAAACTATGTAGACGCGAAAATTGGTTATAATTAAATCTGTAATAGCAGCTGATTTAGTTCATTAATAAAACTACGCTACGCAGCACAGTTAAATTATTTAATTCAAACTATTTATCCCTTGACCTTCAGCTTGTCAGAAACAATTAGGTAGACACTGGTTTCATGTATTTTTTATTGACGCACGAAGACAGCGTCATCTATTCCCAACTAACACGACACGCAACGAAACACGTTCAAATCAATAAACCCAATACGTGGCATCTGCAATTATTCGGTCCGAGAGGACGCGCTGCGATCGAGTGGCAAAGCTAAGACTGAGTAAGTTCTAGTGACGTTTAGTTAAGTCGAATTGAGATTATATCCACACTCTTTGCTCGGCTACGCCTTTATCCGCTATGTACGACCTGGCCCCTTGACCATTAACGCGCCATGCCCCTTGCAAGTAAGTGCCTATCCAGTGGCAGGTGGGCGTCGGGCGAATGTAATTGGTGTTTCCGATTTCCCCTGTCCCAAAACTGATGGGCGGGACCACCACGCGCAAATCAGGCATAGAATTATACCGACGGGCGCGACAGGACCCATGCCAGACGGCGATCAGCATCACCCTGTAGCTGCACGACCGGTATACCACCCACAGTGGAGGAAGGTAAACCGCCACACGTCCTTTCGTCGTCTCAGGGTTTCGATCCCGAAGACCGTGAATTCGCCCATCCCGGTTCGCTTATCCCGCGCCACAGAGTGGCAACCCACTAATTGCGTGTCGGCTGAGATCCTGTTGCTTTACCGGATAAAACGTCTCCACCCATCCGACAGCGCTGCTAATACCACTATCTAGCCTTCAATGCACTCCATCCAGACTGCCGTGGTTGCGGTAATGTTGTGTGTGTCGTGTGTGTGTTGTGTGTGCGTGTGTGTGTGTGTGTGTGTGTGTGTGTGTGTGTGTGTGTGTGTGTGTGTGTGTGTATATGCGCGCGCGTGCGCGCGTGTGTGTAAACGTGTCCATGTCCGCATGTGTGTGTTTGCATGTCAGTGCTTATGCGTCCGCGCGTGCATGTGCATGCACATGTACGTGTCCGTCACAGTCCGTGTGCATGTGTGCGTGTATTTGCATGCGCGCGTAGAACGACCGTGCGTGCGTTCGAGAATGCGAGGTGTACGTAATGATTCTCCTCAAAATGACGATGATAATAAACCCGGGAATCAACCTTCCGTGCATCGGTCAACAAAGCATTGGGCGGCGCTAAAATAACAAGCGTTTCTTTCGTTCCATACGGACCATTTTCGACGATGCCTTTAAATATCGCATTAGGAACGTCATTCGCCGTGATCTGTAAATAAATACGGCTCATGGGTATTTTTAAATATTTCAAATTACTTATAAAACCGGTCTCCCATGTGTGCCACCTCTCCACAGGATGTGCGAGGCGTAGCTTAAGGGTTCAGGCTAGCTGTAGACGCCATCCACTATTATATCGAGATAATTTCAGCATGAATGTAAGATGTAGTGCTTAAATGAAGAAAAAAATAACTTAAAAAGCATAGACATGAGATCCACTGTATCGCAACGGATTAGTGAAGGATATATCGCATTGTTTAGATATAGGCTTATAATGGTTTTAGTTCCGTCTAGTCGATATGTAAAAGACGTGTCGTAGAGTTTCACT
Source organism: Priapulus caudatus (assembly GCF_000485595.1). Taxonomy (NCBI): domain Eukaryota; kingdom Metazoa; phylum Priapulida; class Priapulimorpha; order Priapulimorphida; family Priapulidae; genus Priapulus; species Priapulus caudatus. The sequence goes on along the minus strand of NW_014578043.1, from coordinate 49,064 downwards.
GGTGCTAAAACCTACTTTGCAGATTAAACCCATCTAGTTCACTACATAAGTTTTTCTGTTAAAACAATATATCGAGAATCTATATTATACGGATATATTGCGAATATGTTGATTTGTTTGTTTCAGTTTGTAAGGCTGGTATTAGATGTCCTATATGCTAAAGAAAGATAAATTCCTTATTCCACCATAACATGATTCGCTGCGTATTATTATTAGGCCATGCACTACTAAAGGTAAGTAGGCCTACTGCGTGCGATTTTGCTATTGCGATAATATATACATAATAATACATACATATATAATATATAATATATAGTTAAAATAATAATGACACGATACTATTGCGATATTATTGATGTATTATAAAATTATGTATTATGTTGTTATATTACTTAATTACACTTATATTTCACGTACACACGTTTTTGTTCACATTATTTGCTAGATTGATACAATATAATTCCATTCAAATATCCATAGCGAGTGAGCTAGTAAAGAGTGAACCATACGCAGATCACCGGGGAACAGTCTAATAATTTTCAAAAATGAAGTGTTGGTCATGATTTTCATGCGTATTTACGTGCGAAAACATAACATTAGCGTTAAATGAACTATTTAATTCAGATGTCTTAACGCTACAACTATCGAAAAACTATATATAAACTATGGTTCAGTGCAATATCTACATAATTGTGTAAGTTATCGCTGTTTAGCTTTGCCGTCGATACATTGTTATCTAGCCTAACACTGTTGTATAGTGCATAGTGTGATAGTTCAATGCATGGTTACACTCCTAGGCTTTCGTTTAAGTTTTTCGGCAGTTGTAGTGACGTGCGGGAATACTTATTAGACGATAGGCAGAAAAAGGTGTCGATGAGAAAAAGAAAGAAAGAGCGCGCGACCCAAACCACAGAGAGTCAGAAGACGCGAGAGCAAGCCCGGGTAGAAGAGAGATAAAGGGACAACAGACAGACAGACAGACAGACAGACAGACAGACAGACAGACAGACAGACAGACAGACACACAGACAGACGGACACACAGACAGACAGACAGACAGACAGACAGACAGACATACAGACAGACAGACAGACAGACAGACAGACAGACACACAGACAGACAGATAGATAGATAGATAGATAGGTAGATAGATAGATAGATAGATATATAGATAGATAGATAGATAGATAGATAGATAGATAGATAGATAGATAGATAGATAGATAGATGTATAGACATAGATGGATGGACATAGATATTAGATAGATAGATAGATAGATAGATAGATAGATAGATAGATAGATAGATAGATAGATAGATAGATAGATAGATAGATAGATAGATAGATAGATAGATAGATAGATAGATAGATAGATAGATAGATAGATAGATAGATAGATAGATAGATAGATAGATAGATAGATAGATAGATAGATAGATAGATGGATGGATGGATGGATGGATGGATGGATGGATGGATGGATAAATCTAGCAATAGAAGGAGAGAGAGACAGAGAGAGACTGAGAGAGAGAGAC
>NW_014578043.1:41877-44377 GCF_000485595.1 Priapulus caudatus | reverse complement strand
GCCTATCGTCTAATAAGTATTCCCGCAGCGTCACTACAACTGCCGAAAAACTTAAACGAAAGCCTAGGAGTGTAAACATGCATTGAACTATTCACACTATGCACTATACAACAGTGTTAGGCTAGATAACAATGTATCGACGGCAAAGCTAACAGCGATAACTTACACAATTATGTAGATATTGCAGCTGAACCATAGTTTATATATAGTTTTTCGATAGTTGTAGCGTTAAGACATCTGAATTAAAATAGTTCATTTAAGCGCTAATGTTATGTTTTCGCACGTAAATACGCATGAAAATCATGACCAACACTTCATTTTTGAAAATTATTAGACTGTTCCCCGGTGATCTGCGTATGGTTCACTCTTTACTAGCTCACTCGCTATGGATATTTGAATGGAATTATATTGTATCAATCTAGCAATAATGTGAACAAAAACGTGTGTACGTGAAATATAAGTGTAATTAAGTAATATAACAACATAATACATAATTTTATAATACATCAATAATATCGCAATAGTATCGTGTCATTATTATTTTAACTATTATATTATATATTATATAGTATGTATTATTATGTATATATTATCCAATAGCAAAATCGCACGCAGTAGGCCTACTTACCTTTAGTAGTGCATGGCCTAATAATAATACGCAGCGAATCATGTTATGGTGGAATAAGGAATTTATCTTCTTTAGCATATAGGACATCTAATACCAGCCTTACAAACTGAAACAAACAAATCAAACATATTCGCAATATATCCGTATAATATAGATTCTCGATATATTGTTTTTAACAGAAAAACTTATGTAGTGAACTAGATGGGTTTAATCTGCAAAGTAGGTTTTAGCACCAGTGAAACTCTACGACACGCTCTTTTACATATCGACTAGACGGAACTAAAACCATTATAAGCCTATATCTAAACAATGCGATATATCCTTCACTAATCCGTTGCGATACAGTGGATCTCATGTCTATGCTTTTGTTAAGTATTTTTTCTTCATTTAAGCACTACATCTTACATTCATGCTGAAATTATCTCGATATAATAGTGGATGGCGTCTACAGCTAGCCTGAACCTTAAGCTACGCCTCGCACATCCTGTGGAGAGGTGGCACACATGGAGACCCGGTCTTTATAAGTAATTGAAATATTTAAAAATACCCATGAGCCGTATTTATTTACAGATCACGGCGAATGACGTTCCTAATGCGATATTTAAAGGCATCGTCGAAAATGGTCCGTATGGAACGAAAGAAACGCTTGTTATTTTAGCGCCGCCCAATGCTTTGTTGACCGATGCACGGAAGGTTGATTCCCGGGTTTATTATCATCGTCATTTTGAGGAGAATCATTACGTACACCTCGCATTCTCGAACGCACGCACGGTCGTTCTACGCGCGCATGCAAATACACGCACACATGCACACGGACTGTGACGGACACGTACATGTGCATGCACATGCACGCGGGACGCATAAGCACTGACATGCAAACACACACATGCGGACATGGACACGTTTACACACACGCGCGCACGCGCGCGCATATACACACACACACACACACACACACACACCACACACACACACACACACACACACACCGCACACACGCCCTCAAACACACACACAACGCACACAAACACATACATACACACACACACACACACACACACACCACACACACACACACACACACACACACACACAACAAGTAGGCGCGCACACACAGACTCATGCAAGCTAAAATGGTGCTAGCAATCAGTCGAGAAAGACTACCATGACTTAATAAGGGTCTTAAATCTTAGGGGGACTATATCGACGGAAACTGCGCACGTTCCACATACGCCATTCAGGCAAACTAAGATGAAGATTGCAGATATTTCAATACGTAGAGTAGAGGTTGAGACGTCGAGAAAGACTGCAACGATTTGTAATTTTAAGAAGAAATTATCATCAGAAAACGTGTAACGATACATATAGGCCATTTACCGAACTAGATGAAAATTGCAGGCATTTGAATGCGGAGAGACTCGGCGCTGCTTGTTAACTGGCGCGCTCTCTATCAATACAACAGGAAATCGTCTAAGTGTTCACCTTATCAACAATAGCTAGCGGTAACGAGAGAAACAGTGAATGCGCCGCCTCTCTGCACGCAAGAACCCCATCATTATACGTCTACTCGAATTCAGAATTGATATATACCCGACACACAGCTGTATTTTTCTTCTGTTTCGGGTAAAATCGAAGGGCACGCTACATATTTCAGAAACTCTTCGTGAACACGAGGGAATAATAGCGAGTGGGTAACACTAAAGCATTCGATTCGTTATCGTCGTATTCGTACAGCCATTCCCTTTTCAGACTGTGCTATGGGGTCATGATACTACACTTTTACGTTTTTATATTTCATAATTCCAAACCGAACGCTATCATGCTGTCATGTTGTATGCTGTCATTTTGTCACTCTCGCACGGAGTCATATTC
>NW_014578043.1:0-41852 GCF_000485595.1 Priapulus caudatus | reverse complement strand
TATATACATATATAGTATATGAATAGAGACTACTTTAGTATAGGGTAAAACCGTCTTAAGAGCAGAGATGACGAGAGATCGGGTGTGAGTATATAGGAAAGCGGAACAGGGAATATTTTGTGAACAACCCAACTACTAGCTGGCTCATCACCGGACAGCACTGCTGTAACGACGTAATGGCTTAGTTGGCTACAATTGACATCATCTGAATAAATCTCACTACAAAATTAATTACGCCGAGTCTTATATATCGTTATATCGCTATACACATCAACAGCATTGGCGTTTACTGCTAGATCTCTACGCGCATAAATATCGAATGCGAACTCGCATCTATTCCATACCACCGAGCATATAATTACGCGAGATAAACGCTTAGCAAGTTTGAAAAAAAAACCGTTTCCCCCAAATCGGGTTTTTGTGTGCCCGTGAATCGGTGACGCGCGCGCGTGTACGGCCCTAACGTCTGCTGCGAGCCCGCCTCAATTACGTGGCGCTCATATTCATAAACGTCGGCTCTTTTTCGCCCCACCAAACCGGTTCCCTCACGCGCCACAAGTAGGAGAGAGAAAGAGGGTGGGAGCGCCGGAGAGGGAGGGAAATAATAAGAGAGGGGGAAGGGCAGCAGACGGAAAGAGATTGAGCCCGCACGCGAGGAAGAAAGAGGGGCGAGAGGGGAGAGAGAGAGAGAGGGAGAGAGAGAATGAGATAGAATGAGAAAGAGAAAGGGTAGACGAAAAAGCGATGGGTGGAGGAGATGGAGAAAAAAAGAAAGAAGATCTAGTGAAAGAGAAAGAGAGCGACAGAGAAATAAATAAATAAAGAAAGAAAGATAGATAGGTAGATAATAGAGAGAGAGAGAGGGAGAGAGATAGATAGTGAGAGAGAGCGCGCGAAAGAGAGGACAGGCCGACAGACAGATAGAGAGAAGGAAGGAGAGAGAGAGAGAGAGAGAGAGAGAGAGAGAGAGAGTGAGAGAAAGATAGAAGAATGCAATAGCCAAATGTGAGAAGGAGACGGAGACGGAGAGAGAGAGAGAGAGAGAGAGATAGAGAGAGAGCGAGAGAGAGAGAGAGAGAGAGAGAGAGAGAGAGAGAGAGAGAGAGAGAGAGAGAGAGAGAGAGAGAGAGAGAGAGAGAGAGAGAGAGAGAGAGAGAGAGAGAGAGAGAGAGAGAGAGGGGGAATGAGTGAGAGTTATCCGGTGTTACCCGCCATGCCGCCTAGCCGAGCCGTGTATGTATAGCATGAATGCGGCGTCACGCGCAGGCGCGCAGGCGAGCGCCGCCGTGTTTATGGCCCGCCAGCCCCCGGGAGCCGGTCGGACGCGCGTGGCCTGGCACACGAATTGACGTGTGGGCAAGCGCTAGCAGACGACGCCCGCGGGCCTCACGGGCGTGCTGCCGCCGCCGCCGCCGCGGCATAAGACGCTCTCGAGCGTGCAGCATTAATTGGTGCTGACAGCGTGACGGAGAGACCCTACCCACGGCTGCAACCGAGACGCGCGCGTTTGAATCGCACGTAAAGGAGTCTCGAGGGCCGCGCAGCCAATAGGACAACACTGCACACGCGCGCGCGCAGACGCGTGCGCTTGCGATCAGCTGAAATCCCCCTTTAGATTAGAGAGGGACTCGCGTGATGCGGTCACGGCCGTCGTTCCTTATCTATATACGCGCCGTTGCTATTCGCATCGGCGCGAGTTGCGCTCACGCGCCAGGCAATGTATCATTAATATATAGCATTGGCGAAGTGTGGGCGTGTGAAAGTGAGGAACACATCATGTACGTCATTCTAACCACGGATTCCTATAGCTATATGCACGCGGGATGAATTCGTGAGATCGGCTCGTGGGAAGACATGCGATATATCACGTTTAAAGTGCCAACGATGAAAGGGAGACACCGTAGAATGTAGCTGCAAAAAACGCATGGATTTATCGCTGAACCTGAGCTAATTAACGTTCATAAATTCTCCAACAGGGGACGCTGCCGACGGTCGCGCGCGCCTGTGTCCTGGAGCTATCCACGGAGCCGCGTCCGCCTGTCGTTACCCCGCGAAGGCCATTAAAGTGACATATCTGTCCCGAAATGGACACGTCGGTGAAGGAAAACTGGGAAATAATGAAGCTAGACATCTCGGCCCGATGCGATGCGCGTAGCGTCGCGTGATTTATTGCCGACTGGCATTCACATGTCTTGACAGGAGCACATATTTCTCTGTATTCGTGCGCGTCGAGATTTACGTACGAAAGCTCTCCACCGGGCGACCGCTTGCAATGCCGCCCGTATAATATAAACACACATACACGTACACACACACACACACACATATATATATGTATATATATATATATATATATATATTTATATATTAAGAGCTATAATAATACTTATTATTAGCTCTTGTCTATATATATATATATATATATATTTATTTATTTATTTATATATACCACACACACATACACACATATGCGCGCGCAGCCGCATCATGTGTTGCCAGCCAGCCAGCCAGCCAGCCAGCCAGCCAGCCAGCCAGCCACATCGCGCAGCCACATCATGTTATAATTAGATTTGTTGTGCACATTAGATCAAATGATATTGTTTTGAATTCGTTACGTTGTGCGTAGACAATAAACAATTTTATTCGTGTGTATCAAAGTTAATGGTTATGAATTAAACGCATGATGTGCCGTCATTTGTATTAAACAAGACTTGCTCCCAACTAAGAACGAGTAGATTGATTTGGATTAGACTATAGAATTCTTTAAATTCTTTCTGAACACAACGCCGTAATAGACTGTAACTAGAAACATAGTGAATCGGTAATAGATGTAATAGATGTAGGGCTCACTCGGCGGCATGTTACAATCGCGGCATCTTCTATGCGCACCAGCAACAATGCATACTTCGCCCCTAATAAGCACAAGCTTTACTTACACGGCTCCTTATTAACACTAATCCACGCAGCTTGTGCGCACGCACGGGACGACGTCGGCTCCAAGGCCTCTCTCCACTCTCTCTCTCTCTTTATCCTCTGTGAGCTGGTGTAGCTTGTGTTTGCGTGTATATGTGTGCATGCGTGCGTGCGTGCGTGCGTGTGTGCGTGTGCGTGCGTGTGTGTGCGTGCGTTCGCGCGTGTGAGAGCGCGTGCGTTCGTGTGTGTTTACGTGTGTGTGTGTGCGTATGAGTGCGTGAGTGTATGTCTGCGTGCCTGGATGCACGCGTTCGTGTGGGTGCAACAGCGGACACAGGAATACTGGAAGGGAGGGATTCGCTAAACGCGAAATGGAGGTGGTGGAGGTATCTCCAGAGCCTTTTTGAGGAATACGGTTGCAACCTATTGGAACTTATATATATACTAGCAAAGTACCCGTCCTTCGGACGGCGGGAATTCATAAATGAGTGTATTAGTGTTGTAGCTCACCTCAGGATCAAGGGCTTATTTGTAAAGTATGTTTTTGGTCTTCGTGTGCTGTGTGTGAATGTACATCGCCCTGGGTTTGCCTACTTGTAAGAGGGCAACATAGAGCATGCCATGGAAGAAGACAGGTGTGGTCAGGCCCAAGCCTATGGTAGTTAAAGTCTATGGTAGTGATGCTCACGGGTGCGGGCATATGCTGAGAATGTAGTGATGCATGGTTTAGCTGAGAAGAAGTACTTTGATGAAGTAAAATAGAATACAAAAGTTTAGTTGATGATATTTACAGGTGATGGACACTAAATTACAGAACTTCATGGTATACAACGTTGGTAGTGTCGTAAACAGAGTCTGATTTCCCTTGAGTTTGGTTGTGAGTAGTTTCCAGTTGAAGCTTTATCTCAGCGAAAGATTTAGCACGTAAGAAGTCAACGTAAAATTGGCCATGAGAGAAGACGGGTTTTGGAAGGAAAATGCCCAGCTTCTTGAAAGTTTGACTTTGCGCTTTATTGATGGTGATGCAGTAAGCCAAACGAATATGAACATCGCCGTGGGTTTGCCTACTCGTGAGAGGGCAACATAGAGCATGCCATGGGAGAAGATAGGTGTGGTCAGGTCCAAGCCTATGGTAGTTAAAGTCTGTCCCTGGGCTTTGTTTATTGTCATAGCATAGCAAAGGCGGATAGGAAATTGCAGTCTTTTAAATTAAAATGGAAGATCTGATGTTGAAGGGATGAGTGGTAGGCGTGGTATGAATACGGTTTTGCCAGTTGCTGGTCCATGTAGGATGACGACGTCTATGGCGTTGGCATGGCAGGCTGTGACTCGACAACGTGTTCCACTGGTGATGTTGGGTGGGTCTAAAGATCTGAGGACAATGATGGGGGAACCAAGTTTAAGAGTAAGTTTGTGTGGCGGTAAGCCTGCGGTATTAAGGAAATTCAAGAAATCCACAGAGAAATAGACAGCTTCGTTCACAGTTAGAGTCGAGTTTGACAAACCCTTCCAAAAAAGTGCCGACTCAAATTTATTAGCATTGTTGTAAAAAGAATATTAAATTGATTTATTTTAGACCAAGATCATAAATAAAGTCGAGAAATAGAAATTAGTCTTCCTAAACAATATTTTTCTATAATTTTTCCATCAAAATATGTATCGGGGTTTTTAAAATTGTAGAAAATGAACACATTGAATGATGGTTTTGGTGTTTTTGACTTTAAAAAAAATTTATGTTTAAAAATGTATTAAATGTTTTTTTACTTACCGACCTACCCTTTAAAGAAATTGGTTTGGAACCGTAAACGGACATTTTTTTATTTTATGTTTAGTATCGAATTATATCAGCAGTTTGTAAGAATTGATATTAGAATTGAAATCCCCAATATCAGCAGTTTTTTTGGTCAGCAGTTAATAATTTCAGGAGCTTTCTGGTCAGCAGTTGATAATCACTGCCTGTGGGGCTGTCTGGGGGTTTAACATGTTTTGCCAACAATACATAATTCATGCAGGAATTGGTGACAATCGGCAAGAATAATGCCATTTATTGACTGGGCAAACATGGTCACTGTGTTTGTGTAGGCCTACGAACTATGATTGTTATTCAAGAAACAGGCATATTGATATTTCGGAAAACCTACCTTAAGTGCAGGAGATAAAGGTATATTAACTTGTATTAACTCAGCTACAACTTTTCGCCGTCAAACTCAATCGAACGTGAAGATTTGGTGAGCACATTGTCGTGAAGAGCCTCATTATGGATTTTGGGATATCACAGGGGAGTCCCATGAGGGGAATTCCTTAATTTAATAATATCTTAGCTAATAAAGATTCAGAGAACATAGCTAACAAAAAATGGGTTGTTCCCTTTCATAGTATATATATATATTTATATTACTTTAGTACTTATTATAATTATAATTATCATTGTTTATAGTAGTCGTAGCAGTAGCAGTAGCCGCAGCAGCAGTAGTAGTAGTAGTAGTAGTAGTAGTAGTAGTAGTAGGAGTAGTAGTAGTAGTAGTAGTAGTAGTAGCTAGTAGTAGTAGTAGATACGTAGTAGTAAGTAGTAGTAGTAGCAGTAAGTAGTAGTAGTAGTAGTAGTAGTAGTAGTACTATATAGTAGTAGTAGTAGTAGTAGTAGTATAACGTAGTAGTAGTAGTAGTAGTGTAGTAGTAGTAATAGCAGGCAGCAGTAGTATGTATGTATTATGTATGTATGAATGTATGATTATGTATGTGATGTATGTAGTATGAATGTACCTGTATGCTAATGTAATGTATGTATGTATGTATGTATGTATGATATGTATGTATGTAGTGAATTATGTATGTATGTATGTCTGTTATGTCATGTATGTATGATGTATTCTGTATGCTATGTATTGTATGTAATTATGTATTGTATGTATGTATGTATGTATGTATTATGTAATGTATGTATGCCAATGTATGTATGCATGTAGTATGTGTGGTGTGTGTGTTGTGTTGTTTGTATGTATGTTGTATGTATGTATGTATGGTATGTATGTATGTAGGTAATGTATGTATGTAATGTATGATTATGATGTATGTATGTCATGTATGTATGACTGTATGTATTGTATGTATGTATGTATGTATGTATGCGTGCGTGCGGTGCGTGCCCCGTGCGTGCGTCGTGCGTGCGTGCGTGCGTGCAGTGCGTGCGTGCGTGCCGGTGCGTGCGTGCGTGCGTGCGTGCGTGCGCCTGTATGTATGTATGTATGTATGTATGTAATGTAGTATGTATTTATGTAATGTATGTAGTATGTATGTATGGTATGTATCTATGTATGTATGTTGTATGTATGTATGTATGTATGTAATGTATGTAGTATGTATGCATGTATGTATGTATGTATGTATGTAAATGTATCATGCATGCATGCTCGTATGCCATGCATGCATGCATCAATGCATGCATGTATGTATGTATTTATGTATTATTATGTATGTATGTATGTATGTACTGTATGTATGTAGTATGTATGTATGTATTATTATGTATGTATGTATGTATGTATGTAATGTATGTAATGTATGTATGTATGTATGTTGTATGTATTGTATGTATGTAATGTATAGTATTATGTATGTATGTTGTATTGTATTGTATGTATGTATGTATGTAGTTATGTAATGTATGTATGTAGTGTATTATGTATGTAATGTATGTATTGTATGTATGTATGTAATGTTATGTATGTATATGTATGTATGTACTTGTCCTATTTAAAAATTTACTGGGAAATCAGGGATGCATTCACAAAAGGGGTTGCTCCGCTGGGACCTCCTTTTCATTCGCCCCTGGGGTGTGTATGAGCGCGGACATGCGGGTCTGTCTTTGCGTGGCATGTATGCAGGTGCTTGCGTTAGAGAGAGAGAGAGAGAGAGAGAGAGAGAGAGAGAGAGAGAGAACGAGAGAGAGAGAGCGAGAAGAGAGAGAGAGAGAGAGAGAGAGAGAGCAGAGATAGAGAGATATAAAAGATAAGAAATAGAGAGTGAGAGTGCGAGCGGGGCGTATATATATCATATATATATATATATATATGTGTGTGTGTGTTGTGTGTGTGTGTTGTGTGTGTGTGTGTGGTGTGTGTGTGGTTATGGGGGGGGTGGGTTTTGTGTGTGTGTGTGTTTGTGTGTGTCGTGTGTGTGTGGTGTGTGGTTGTGTGGTGTGTGTGTGTGTGCGTGCGTGTGTGTGTGTTTTGTGTGTGTGTGTGTCCGCGCGCCTGCTTATGTAAGTTTATCAAAATATCTATTGCTTTATCATTATACAGTTTGATAAATTACGCCAGTGTATAATTTCAATGCAGTGACGTCATGAACCTATGAGGAAAAATTTGATGGTATCATAGTTAATTTCGCCAAGAAAGGATCTCCGACTCACTCTGCTTTCATCTGTTACCGAAAATTATTCTACCTGTCAAGGTCTACCCGAGGTCAGTGACATGCAGGTCTGCGACGTCTCCATTACAGCGACCCTGTTTCTTAAACTAATACATCCCCACATCTTACATTTGCATACCCTCTTAGCGCCACACATAGCAACGGCTTGACAACGATGCTTCTCTCGCCGGCACGCGCAGGGACAAGCGCGCGGCCGCAAATGGCATACTTTCTCCACGCCCCACGCGTCACTTCTTACACACGCGCGCGCGCCTCGTAAAAGTTTAGGAGGCCGGCAGTAAACATACGCGCCGGGGCTAACCTGTTTTCGCTAAAGGGTTGCGAGTGTTTGCGGTGTGGAGGCTCGCTGTTTGCACGGCCCCGGCGGGACGGAGAAGAACGCATAGCACGCTGGAGAGCTAATTTCGGGTCGTTTTAGCAAAATGTCGCTATTGTCGGTGCACTCACCCGCGGACAATGGTCAATGAAGTCGAGCACGAGGAGAGACGAACCCACACTCTCGTCTCACCGCGTGGAACTAAGTGGGGGAACGTCACGTCCGCGCGCCGCGGAACAACAGCGGACAGAATGGCGCAAGAGTCACGGACCTTCGGCGAAAACGTTGCGCCGTGTTGACGTTGTTTGGCGGCATCTCTGAGCGAGGCGACCAGGGCGGTGTCGGCCGCCGCGGCCATGCTGCCGACAAAGACCTGGGCGTGCGGCGCCGCAGACGTGAAACGGCAGCGCGTGTAAACTAAACCCGCTTTCCAAACACACTCGCACCGCGCACTATATATATAGATGTGCACGTGCGAGAAAATACTCGGTTTGTGAAATTTCGGCGGCCGTGAAGCAACTGTACAGAAGTGGGTGCTTGTTAGACAAGATACATAAATTGCACTGAAAATATGCGCGTGATACGTTCGTGATGTGTGTATAGTGCATGCTGTGTCGCTGTGCCCCTGTGATGCCGCATGTGTGGGTGGTGTGTGTGTGTGGTGGACCCTGTGTGGCGCGTGAACCCCCGCCTGGTGTGTGTGTATGTGTGATGTCGCCCAAACCCATGTGTGTGTTCTGCTGTGTGCCCCCCCTCGCTCCGCTGATGCCGCGTGCGCCGTGTGTCGGTGTGTGTGTGTCGTGTGATGTGATGTAGCGGAGCCCGCGGGCCCCCGCGCCTCCCACCCCCTGCTCTGTGTGTGTCACTGCCAGGTGGGTGTCAACTGCGGGATGTCACTGTCGTGTGGCGTGGTGCGGCGGGCAGGGTGTCGTGTTGTGCCGTGTGGCCCCCCTGTGTGTGTGTGCTGTGTGCAAACCGCCCGCAGACGCCCGACACAATGATGGTGATCGTGACCGCCCGACTCGCGCTGTGATGGGTGTGTGATGTGCCCGGCCATGTGTGTGAGTGTTTCGGTTTGTGATTGGGTTTGTAGTGCTGCGGCGCGTCGGTGTGTCCTATGTTTGTCGTGTCAGTGTGTGCAGTGTGTAGTGCGTGCTGTATCGTATGTTGCTGTCAGCCCTGTGGCGGTCGGTGCTATGATGCCGTAGTGGTATGCGTATGCCCCCCCACTGCTGTCCAGTGTCGCCCGCCCCCTCCCTTCGCGTGGACCTGTGCCGCCCCCGGCGCCTCTGTGCGTCGTGTAGCTGTGATGTATGGGCGTGCTGTCAAGTCGTCGTGCGGTGGACGTACATTCGCCAGCTAACGTTCATAGTGTGTATAGTCGAAGTTGAAACGGGGGGGAGGCATGAGAACGCACCGAGGCGGCGACCCGGAACGGAGCGAGGGTCAGATAAATATCATGCGAGATTGTTAATCGATACGCCACAGTTAGGGGGGTAGTGACCAGCCAAACGCGGCTTTGTGTTTGTACATTGCCTAATCGACAACGTCGATAGCTAAACTGGGGGCGCGTTATACCGCCCTCAAATATCGCTAGTTACTTGCTTTACGTTGCCATTACATGTCAGCCTGATGTCAGGCGCCCAATAACTGTTGAGGGAGATTTATACGAAGCTTGCAGACACAAACACAGCAGATCTAGGTCGTCAATCAGCTATAGATAACTAGGTATATATAGTATATTCTATATATATGATAGGTATATATAGTGTGTGTGTGTGTGGTGTGCCCTGTGTGTGTGTGTGTGTGTGCACTGTCGTGTGCTGTGTTGTGTGATCCGCGCTCGATATGTGTGTGTGTGTGCTGTTGTGTCGCTGTGTGTGGTGTGTCGCCGCGGCCCTCCGCCGTATGTGTGTGCTGCCGGTCCCCTCCCGGGCCACGGGGCGGGGGGCTGCTGTTATGTGTGCTGTGTGTGTGTGTGTGTGGCCCCGCTCAAACCAAGTAGGTGTTGCTGCTGTGTTCGCTGCTCCTTTGCGTGCCCGCCTGCCCCCCCGGGGGGCACACACATGTGCGCTGCTGAACTGTCGTTGCATGTGTGAGTGCGCCGGCGTGTGGGGTGCGCGGTCGTGTGGTGTCGGTGCGCGGCGGGTTGTCGATGGCCTGTTGTGTGTTATGTATGTAGGGGTGTGCTGCATGTGGCAATGTGTATGGCGTGTGTGCTGTGCCGCCCGCCGCCGCGTGTGTGCCCGCCCTTGTCCGTCGTGGGTGCAATGTGGGTGTGGTGGCCTCGCTGCTGTGTTGTGCTGTGCGTGTGTGTGTGTGCGCGCGTGCGTGCAAACGTTCGTGCGCAAAAAAATATACGGGCGCACCCAGCGATCACCGAGTCAGAGACGTTCTGATACCGAAATCTTTGTAGATAAGATTTCATGCAAGTTGCTATTGACTCAGCACATAGACGCTATATACAGGTGCGTGCATAATTATCGATAAGAAAACATTACTTGGCGTCTGTATGGTGACGAGGCCGCCATAATTGATAATAAATCGCTATAAACGCGGCGTCCGCGCCTCACAGCGCGCCATTACGCGCCGATAAGACTCGAGCGCGTGGCTTGCGGTATCGAATCACTTACATGCGTCCCGGCGTCCCCAAGAGAGAGCAAGAGAGAGAGAGAGAGAGAGAGAGGGAGAGAGAAGAAGAGAGAAGGTGGGGGAGTGATAAAGAACCGATAGCTAAGGTGTAACGGGGCGCGTGGCCGCACGCGCACACCTGCTCCTACTTCTCCGCCACTCGTTAATTTGCACCTTCGTGCCTGTAGGGGTGTCACGTGACGCCGATCGTGAGAAGGGAACATGTGGAGATGACGCGCTAGACAATAGGAAGATCTGAGTCACTTCGGCGCAGACGATCCGAATCAAAGGGAAGCGCCCCGCGCGCAAACAAAGGTGAAACACGCCACAGCCGAGGGTGGAAAAAAGACGAGCTGTCTGCCTGCTAAACGTGACAAAGGAAGACCGCGCGACAAAAGAGACGGCGGAGGAGAAGAGCGAAATGGCGAATTTAAAGTTTGCGCGTTTAATTGGCAGAAAAAATGGAAACGAAATTTCGTCGAATCGCGGAGCGTCTAGTCTCTCGCCTAATGCGATTAGAATTGTGAGCTGTTTTAACGAAAATTCGACGATGCAGAACTATCAGAGCCGATATAATGACCGTCTCCTGCGTGAATACGAAAATACTGCCGTAATAAACTTACGAGTGATCGCGTGGAGACGGAACATTTACAATCAACAGGTGTTGCGCGCGGCGAAAGAATTAATATTTTACTTACGCGCGCGCGCGCCGGGAAACTATAAAACGTATCTAATTTTATCTTTACAATTCTTCTTCGCTCGAAGGTTGCGAGGCTTTTTTAATGCAACGTTGCAAATGTCGGGTATCCGGTCGCATATGTACGTTAATGTAGCGAAATTTACGTAGCGAGTGTAGGACGTATTTGTATATATATCAAAAGCTAATAATACGGTAATAGCTAATAATAAGGTATTATTAGCGCTTGATATATATATATATATATATATATATATATATATATATATATGTATATATAAAGGGAAAAGATTAATTCTGACGCATATACGAAGGGTGTGTAATTACACACACAGGTACTCATAATTGCCGACTCATCTCTGCGAACGCAATCGACGCGCCCGTCGGCTAGCTGTCATCGTGTTTGCTTAGGAAATGAAGTCAAAGTCTTAAGCGCGCGATCAAAACCTCAACGCGGAACAAAGGCCGGAACGTAATTGGATTTGCGCTACAAAAGGAATGCCGCGTCTCCGCGGCGGTCGCCGCGATTCGTAGACACTACCTAATTTTAATCGCCGTGACTTTTCACCCGGCACCTTCCGTCTGACGCAGGGAGACCGCGCGAATAGCACGGAGTTTTCGCGACTCATCTGCCGCCCGCCCGCCTGAGCGGTGCAATGCCGTGCCTTGCTGCGACGTGAAACCCGATCACGTGGAATGCACGCGGCGTTAATTGCTGTTCTATTGTTACATAGCGACGTCAGCAACGTGAACCGACCTGCCGATGCTCGCATGAGCAGCAGCATACTGCGATAGTATTTCAATATGGAAATAATTGCGCTTTGAAAGTGTTTAAATGACGTCTGCAGATCGGGGCACCTTACTGCAACCTTTATCGCTTACCAGGTATAATTTCGTCAGGTAAACAAGCTACGTTGTACTCTAACAACCGCGACGCAGCCATCTTACTTAGGCACTCTCGTGGCGCTAGAACTAGAAGATCAGTCAGAGCCGTGACGAGATATGCGTGTAAATATAAGGAAAAAATAAAGAACAATAAACGTATAAATGCTTGACTGATATTACAACGTGAATTACGCGGAATCTTGAAATCTCAACTGCCGATGCGGCCAGTAGCGCGTTGCAGATACTCGCGAAATAGAATGCGCCTTCTTATTATTGACCTACATCTATGATCGAACGGCGTTCGAAGCTGAGCCGACGTATGGGCATGCGGGCGGGGTGTGCCTGCGTCGATCAGTCCCCGCCCCTGCCGCCGCTCTGCCCCACCCTCTCGCCGCGCCGATGCAAGCCTTCATGGCGCGAGTAACAATAACTGCAGAGTGCACTGCCATATCTATCACGCGCGGTGGGCAAGTAACGCGGCGTGCGTTTGCCTGCGTAGCGCGGCGTTCTGCCGTATTTGCGGGGTTCAAGAAGGGCGCACAGTCTTCACGCCTACCACCGCTGCTGCCGCGCTTACCCGGCCAGACATGATATCACAGACATTTTTCGAGAATCGGCGAGGACGATATGCCGATGATAAAAAAAGTTCGTTTTCCTAATTTAGATTTGAAATATCAGAGCCAGTTAGACAGATGGCGGTGAATGGACATTAGTCGCAGCTTCGCAATCGCAAGTTTTGAAAGCTAAACTTCTATTACCAGTTATACGTTATTATGAGTTTCAAAAGTGTAGTTGCACATGGACTTTGAAATTGAGAGCACGTTCATGATAGAAACATACTTGATATTTTAGTTATCTAAACTTTTTTTGGATCGATGTACCTCATTCATTATATATTATATTATAGACCGATAAAATTTCGTGTGCGTGCGCCTGAGTGTGTATGTGCGCTCGTGCATGCGTGCATACATAGGAGTGCGTGCGCGCGTGCGTGTGTGTGTTTATGTGCTGTGTGTCTGCGTCGCGTGTGTAGGTACACGCATGCGTGCGCGTCTACATCAGCCTTCGCGCACGTGTGTGTACATACATACGTGTATGTACATAGTCTGCGTGTGCACAGCGATATCTCGTTACTACCCTGGCTAGCAATCGTCATCGTCTCCGCTGCAGCCACGTACGTCTCGGTAGCCACAGGCGTCGGCAGCCGTGGGTTGCCGGGAGACTCGGCGTGCGACCATTGTACGGGACGCGTGGTCGTGTAGTCGGCAGGTGTTGCGTCGGGCCCCGCGAGCGCGCCCGCCGGCGTGCCCTCATGCACATTACGGCACACGAGAACAAAAATCTCGACGATGGCTTAATTTCGGCGCCATTGTTCCGGCGAGTTTGCGACGCGGTGGCGCGCTGAGATGCGAGAGCGCACGCCCCCACCACAAAATCATGGATTCGATGAAATCAAAAACGCGCATTTCGTCCCCGCGTGCCGTATTTGCATACGCGCGCTTCGCGTCCGCGACGGCAGATGGCCTGAATAGCGGTACCAGCTTCTCCGATCCGATGCCGCGTGCTTGCCTATCATTACCTTCCCTCCCCCTTCCTCCTTTTCCCCCTCCCTCCCGCTAAGTATTGGAATCCATGTTAGAGAAGCGCGTCGGTAATCGCATGTTAGAGGAGGAATCGAAGCCGCCGCGTGCACGTGTGTCTACGCATTGTAATCGTGCGGTATACGAACAATCGATGCTTAACGAGCGGAGCGAGAACGCGTCGTGCGAGTAAATGATAGATATATGCGTGATGATCGTAATTGCTCGCAGCAGATATAGGCGAGCGATATGACGAGCGAGATGCGTCGCGAGTGAATGATAGATATATGCGTGATGATCATTTCACCTATACTCCACGTTAAATATATCCACGCCGTCAGATCGCATAGAGGAACCCATACCAGAAACGTACGATCTAATCAAAGTATCCTAGCGAAATTACTCGATAAAAACTGATCATACTATTCATCTATAATTGTTTATAGATTCTCATTTAGGAGAATTTCATTGAAACCGCCTTTTCGGTTAATGATAGTGTATACGCAGTACAGCTCCAGACTGATCAATCACGAACGGTCAACACTCAGCTATACAAACACACGCGCGAGACTGGCAAAGAACACCAGACGCGATAAAATTACGCATTTGTCGGCCGCATTTTTTTTTCTCAAATTGGGGACGTCGCTCGTGGTCTACCCCGACTCCTTAACAAATCTCCCCGAAACGCTTTGCGAAATCCGCGGATAATGGCGTCGTATCTCGGTGTAGAGGAGGGATAGCGCGTACGAACAGCAGCGGGGGCAGCGGGGGCAGCGCGGGCAAGTTACGTCTCAGACGTGTCGTCGCTATCCGTCTGTCTGCCGAGCACGTCGCTATGCGGCTCACCTGTAGGCGATGCACCTGTACGCAAATGCGCAGCGGAATGGAAGAGCCTGCGGTGGGCAGAGGGCAACGAGAGTAGACTGCGCACCAGCGGCTATGTTATCATCGATGAGCCGTTGTCTGCGATTCGACGTATCGCATCGTCGTGCCTTAATCGCACGAACGAGAGTTATAGAAGGGTTTGGGGCGTGGATAACAGGTTATGGTAAAAGCTATACGGCTGGCGTTGCGATTCGGAAAATAAATGTCTAGCAATATCTACGACTGCAATGCGTACCATATATATCATATTAATATAATTACATATTATGGTATATATATATATATATATATATATATATATATCGAGCAAGCGAGAACGAGAAAGGGTGAGAAACCAGAAAATCAGAAAGTATAGGTGAGAGACAGCGAGAGCGAGAGCAAGAAAGAGAGAGGGAGAGAGGGGGTGGGGAAGAGAGAGCAAGCAAAGGAGAAAGAGAAACGAAGGATCGAGTATGAGAGTAAAAGAGAGAGAAGAAAACGTGTGCACGTGTGCGTGCATGTGTGACCCATTACACTACGTAACATGCTATGTATGCGCATTCATATATTTATACAAAAAATGAGCAACGTGTACTAGCGAGATTGCACACAAGATTTGCGATAGCATGTTCGATTCGTCGCCGCTTGTCGGCGCATTCTCGGACTAGCGTAAAACCACACAGTCGCTCGCGGCTACCGCGTTCTTATGAAAACCCAAGGTATACACACCGTGTTGTTTGCGTGTACCCTGTGGCCGTGATACACCTGATCTTGCCACCGAGCGAGAAAAATATAATATAATTTTAATTTCTACATACTACTTTGCAACGTAAATCTACTCTTAATTGTTTCCCTTGCCACGGACCAAAAAATCTAATATAATTCTATTTTCTATAATTTTAATTTCTACGTACTACTTTGCAGCGTGGATCTACTGTTACTTGTTTCTCTCGCCACGAACCAAACAATCTAATATAATTCTATTTTCTATAATTTTAATTTCTTCGTATTTCTTTGCAAAGCAGATCTACTGTTATTTTGTTTCTTCGCCACGGACCAAAAATTTTAATATAATTCTATTTTCTATAATTATAATTTCTACGTTCTACTTTGCAACATGAATCTACTGTTACTTTTTTTTCGCCACGGACCACAAAATCTAATATAGTTATATTTATATTATTCTAATTTTTACGAACCTCTTTGCAACGTGTATCTATTGTAACTTTTTTCCCTCGCCGCGGACCGCAAAATCTAATATAATTCTATGTGCTATAATTCTAATTTCTACGTACTACTTTAGAACGTGGATCTACTGTTACTTGTTTCCCTTGCCACGGACCACAAAATCTAATATAATTCTAATTTCTATAATTCTAATTTCTACGTACTACTTTGCAACGTGGATCTAAGTAGATCCTTAAGTCTTAGTACTGTAATTTGTTTCCCTCGCCTCGGACCAATATCTCGCTGCACTCTGTTCGCGGATTACGTCATTCCGACACCGGATCTGCTTTCTTCCACGGTGACCGAGTGACCGGCGCTCGCCGAACAACTTTATACCGCTATTACTGCTACTCGATGGATGCCATCGCTGCGAGGTGAGGACACGCGCGGTGAGAACCGCAGTCGCCCATTGTCCTAGAATTGGCGGGACGCTCGCGCGCAATTAAGCCCGCGATGACGTCATATCGCAATTTACGTAATATTTTTTTTCGTCAGAACGCGTGTGCTTATTAGCGGTCGGCTCCTGTGCGGATTTGTTCATAATAAGCTATGGCGATACATCGGCACGCGTCTCCCGCAAATAAAGAAGCGCGTTGTTGCACCGCTGGAACAGACTCGCGGTTGTGCGGGAAACCGTTAGTCAATTAAAAGAGCGTGGTTAGATGCAGCTGTCGGCGCGCGCGATTAAAGCTGTTTATCATCGTTTAGGAGCGATTCAACAACGCCGCGTTTATGGCACGCTCGGCTACGTCGTACTGAACGTGTGCTGCTGCTGCTGCTGCTAAATAACTGATGATAAATTATTCAATTTCCTCCCGTGTTTGATGCATAGCTAAATATGCTATTTATGAACCGACGTCATTGTAATCATATCGCGCTATATCTTGTGCTTTGTCATGCATAATTCAACTTGATATTAATTAGCCTACTATTATCTGTATTTGAATTTTATAGATATAAGTATCACTTTTTTCATTTCTGATACTACTACGTGTGGTCTATGTTATTCCTCTTGCAGCTGAAAGACTAGACCATAAGTAAATCTTCTTTTCATTAAATTGGAATCACAAATTTCCACTCTTTATCGAGTCTCAGTGATACAGAATTGATCCAGTACAAAGACATAACACCGTGATCTTTATTATTTTGCAGGAAGCTGTGTTATATTCGACCCTCGATTTTGCACATATTCAAAACTTCAAAAATGGTTGTATTCATGTATAAATCAAGAGCTAATAAGACATGTATTATTAGAGATCTCTTGATAACATACATAGGAGACCACGTAAACTATTTGTCCTATTGATACCTTGATTTGTGCACTTGCCCCATGAAAATCACTTGAGGCTACGTGGACTAACCGCCTTTACGGAACAAGTTGCCTCCTGTGTCGCAGTAGACATGCCATCGCGTCACGCACGAACACACGCACGTACGCAGGCGACGCACGCCCATACGCGCGTGCAGGCACGCGCGTACACCCATCACCCACGCGTCGTCACCCCCTCGACTGCCGGCAGGCGCGTTGCAATTATGCTGCCCCTTGATCGCCCCCACCACCCCGCGCCGATCCCATCACCCGACTACGCAGGAATGCCTCCAGAGTGATACCGTATCACCGTATGATATCACCCACTACACCGTCGCTCGTAGAGCGTCGTAAATGTGTCGTATTAACAGCGATCATGAGTATCTCAGACGGTGTAAGCGATTAGCATACTGATGGGCGTTGAATCGTCGACACGCGGGATGTAGCTATCGACTTACATCAGTTAAAGCATATCCTGGCTCGGTTGCTAGTGCGACCACCAGCAGCGGTGTAGGCACCTGGTTTGAGCGTCTTCATTCACTACGCACACAGCGTCAGGAAATGAATTTCGTAAAAATAATTTTCTAAAAGGGAGGCCGTATTATTTGGTATTGTATATATGCGCACACGCACTTAACCACACCTAAATACGCAGGCACACACACACGCGCACGCACACAAACACACACACACACACACACACACACACACACACACACACTCATACACTCAGACGCGCGCGCACGTAAACGTCTACGTATACGCACGCACACAAACGCGCATGCTCTTAGGGTATAACTATAAACGGGACACGAGTCCTCTGTAAAGTCGGTCACGGACGCGCGTCGAATTAGGTAAATATTTCCCCAATTACACAAATAAGGAACGACTTAAGAGTGGCGGACCAGTGAGCATCACCTCGCTCTTTGTGGCGGCGTGTGGCCGCTGCCGACAATGTGTGCATATATCATGCACGCGACGAGCATGCGAAGACTGAAAACTATACGCGATGAGGGAATCAATACAGACAGACACACGCGCGCGCTGCACGCACACGCGCACGCACCGCACGCACGCACGCACGCACGCACGCACGCACACACACACAGCACACACACACATCACACAAATACACACACACAACAACATCACACACACACAACACACACACAGCCCACACACACATAGCATACACACACACGCGTACGCACGCACGCACGCCACGTACGCCACACACGCACGCACACATACAGCGCCACACACACACACGACCACACACACACCACACCACACACACACACAGAAAAAAAAAAAAAAAAAAAAAAAAATAAAAAATTACACACAACACACACACACACACACACACACACAACACACACACACACACACACACACACACACACACACACACACACACACACACACATACACACACATCAAAGGCTGTTCTGTCAATCGGCGTCATTCCCAGACGGTGTATTCGAATGGTTAGCAGCATTGTTTGCGAACACTTCGCCCGCATGCAGTGATTGAATAACTAACTAGATAGACATTGCTACGGGGAATACACGACTACAGGAAGATTGCGAGATGAGATAGGCGCTATTGTGCTCCGCGCTCGTGTTCACTGTTATATTCTTTGTTGTGTGCTCGATGAAGAGATGTGCGCCTCGAAAACCTGCATCTTAAAATTAAATCTTATATCTATATTTTGCATCTATGCCTCCCTCCTTCACTTCTACGTCTCTCACACGTGCTCTCACTCGCTATCTATTTATCGATCTGTTTATCCCTACCTCTCTTTCTCTTCGCGCTCGTTTCTCACTATCTGCCTCTCACATGAACTCTTGCTCTCTATCTTTCTCTGGCTCTTTATCCCTCTACTATTCTCCCTCTGTCTATCTTTTGTCTCTCTACCCGCAACACGTTAGTAAGATAATAGTATTGGTGACATTATTGCTTATTAAATAATTTGAATAAATTCGTCATTTTAAATGCGGCCTGCCCTGAGTTTCGTGACTTCGAAATATGCTCGAGCATCTTAATACAATTCAACTTGCACCAGACCTCGCGCGTTCTTCTAGAAAAAGCAGCGCAGGGCAGACTTGTACATTTCTCCTATTTTCCTAACGTAACGCATTTCTATTCATAACGTCCAGGAACCCGACATACCAACAGTGGGCGCAACATACCAGGGTTTTTAAGTGCCACGGGCTACAACCCAACTTCAACAGAGTGACTCGATAGCAGAGGCGCGCTTTAAAATGCGCACACGCGCGGGGGTGTGCTCGCGGCGCAGGGAGCAGCAGCACGGAGCTAAAGTTCAACAGCGAACTTCGCCCGCGAATGTGTGTCATCCACACTGGGCGCCACCTGCGGCCATTGTTTTAGCTAATGGCTGCACCTCTGTGGCGGCATTGTGACCGCGCGCAGCATGGCTTGTGCTAATCTGCTCAACTCGTCTTAATCTCACCACCGGCATAGGTTTAGAAACCAGCAGCGTCGACCCCATTCAAGACTCACGCGGGCGCCCCATGTCGTAGAGGGCGCAGAAACAACAAACAAAGGAGCAATATTCCCGCGCACAGTCTCTTCAAATAGGATATACCGCGTCCCTTCGACTTGCGAACATCTAGAATTACGGATGACATTCTATTCTTGATTTTAATCTCGGCGAACGCGGACTACGAACACGGCGACGCTTACCACGCGCCAATGATTCAACACTTTGCGAGCGGATTGAGTTACGACGAGTTCAGAACAATGAATTTGTAAACAAACCTTTAATTTGGCATACGAACCAATTAATGTGTTCGTAATTCCAAAGTTCTCCTGGGGTCTAATTAAGCCTGTATGCTCTCGGTTGAATAGATTTGGTATTGTGTAATTTGATGGCGGAGGACAGTTGTACGAATTATTGATTGTACTTCGTGCATGGCCGTGATTTCTATGCTGATATACGATTATTATATATTATTGATATACTGATACGCTGATATTATGATTAATAGCGTCAGTTATTTCCTCGAACAGAGAGAAGGGGGAGATAGATAGATTGATTGATCGATAGATAGATAGATAAATAAATAGATAGATAGATAAATAGATAGATAGATAAATAGATAGATAGATAGATAGATAGATAGATAGATAGATAGATAGATAGATTGATAGGTGTCAGAGGAACACGAACCTGGTCATTGTTTGCCTTCGTCTTGTCACCGTTAATTAGGCATATTTGTCATTCTGCGCATGCAGACCTAGCTTACGTCGCCATGTGTACGCATCATGCTATGGCATTATATTGACTAGCTACACTCGCTGGTGATACGTCATGTCGGCGTCGTCGCCACTGAACCTCCCGCCCAATGTAAACTAAGCCCCTATATTTCGACGGATAAGTATACATGCCTTCGACGCGAAATAAGCGAGTCGAGTATTGCCGCCCTTCCCTCCCATATCGCCGCGTGTATGGCTGCAGCAATCGAAGCATCGGGCACTAGTGACGGGGGTGTGGTTGTTTGCAGAGTTATAATGGAGCGCGTTTGCGTAAAAAACCAACAGATGGCCGTTTTTCTCGTCTGCCGCGCATGCACCGCGGCGACGGACAATGCGAGCATTGGTGGAGCGCGCGTGTCGACAGATGCCAGGTTAGCTGACGCGGAATGACATCATTCCGTCACGCGGGAACGTTGCCTGCTGACGCTGTCTCCATCACGCGGGAACGTTGCCTGCTGACGCTGTCACGCGTTTGTCTGTCGTGCGCGCGTCGCTAAATTCACTCGCGTGTCTGAAATGGCTTTGCGATATGCAGCCAAATCACGAATCATTGATACCCATGAACCACAAACCACGAATCAGCGAAACCACTCGCGAATCTTGATGAGCGTCAGCCCCGTACATTATTATATAGATAGATAGATACGCAGCAGGAAAGCGTTTGTATAGATATAGAAGATTTTTCATATATTAGTTTGCTGTGCGTGTGCGTAAATGTGTGCGCGCATGTACCTGCCGATGCGTTGCCTCTAACATAACTGCTTCTGATGATTCCCCAAGGAAAGCGTTTTTGTTATTTAATACAATCACTGTTCTCACTATTTCTCGCGATAACAGACGTGATTCCTAGTTTACTCCGTACTTTCAAGGAAACGTTCTTCTGCCTCGCACCTGTTAGCCACGTAACGAGTTTGTAGACATGATGCGCGTTGTGTTAAAAGTATATGGTATATATATTAAATCAAGAAACCAGCGTCTTTCTGATATATATATATATATATATAAGCAGGTTATAAACATAAGTACTGTTTTACACAGTCAACAGCTGAGCTTGCATGTGTTTGGGTGCCACAATAGTTTACGCGTACACATGTACGTTCCTAAGTATGCAACATATTCGTGAAAGGACGTAAATATGTGATTGACTTTGTGTTTTGAAATTTCGGACACGTCATGCAACTGAAATGGGTTTCATAGTTATTTCACGGCGTGTTATTATTTCATTATATGTTATTTGATAATTAATATATATATATATATATATATATATATATATATATATCGTGCGTATCACGTGCGCTGCAAAAAAGGGTCAAGGCGGAAAGACATGTTTAGCGTCGCGTGAAAAGCACTCAATGTCTCCCTACTCGGCGACATCTGCTGTGAAGACCATTACATTCACGTGGTTTCATGCGATCCTAGCGGTAGCGGCGCAGCAAGATGTCATAGTGACGAATACAGTAATGTACTCGGCAATAAAAATTGAAAGTCAAATGGAGAAAGGAACAAGCCAGATACGGCTACAGCGATATGGTCGCGCCGTCCATCAATAACGCTGCAGCTGTAGCGCGAGGTAGCAATTCCACTGAAATGCATAAACCCAGTAGTGAGCAGTACTCCCAGTAGCAACACGTGAAGACATGCTACAGGCCTGTGTGCGACACCACAGCAGGCCAGATTCACAATCGTGTGATTGGCTGCTGTTTGCAGTCAGTAACTTCTCGCTAGAATGATAAAAACCGAAGCCATCTATAGTCCAGCAGTGAACAATGACACCAACATAATGGATATCAGGATTACATCCATCAGGATACAACTGCTCTAACACGTACATTGCTATGAGGAAGTTACACGTGTGAAATTGGCCCGTCTACGTCCCCATCTATCACATGTAGCGTTATACCGTGATTCGAGGATGAATTTTTTTCAATCATTGCTGATTTCTCAAAATTAACGTATAACAAAATTATAGCTTTGCTCACACAATATACCGTGACGCCATATGTATTCGACGAAGATTCATATACGAAGACTATATTAGACGAAGCGCCGAATAAATTTTCACGGAACTAATATTACCGTAAACTTGTTATGTATCTCTCGCACATCTTGATTCGTGATTTCTGGGTTTCTGTGTTCATCAAGCTGTCATCGTCAGCAATGCATCAACACTGTTGTAGCATAGAACGGACCTGAGCGATATACCAGCTGACGAAATCTGAGCTGTGTATACATACCAATAACTGCACCTACAATAGTTGAGTAAACTCGTATCATATCGTTATACTTATCTATGCGTTCGATTATATGCATTGTTTATTGATTAAGTAGAAGTGTTAAGGGTGAACACTCCAAATTCACATGCTCTCGCAAGTTAAAAGGCTAATTAATCCCATAGACCTAAAAACAGCAATCACAGATATTATTGATAATCCCGATGACTAAATTGTTGAGAATCGTGTTTGACGTAAATTATAATAGACGGTATATTATAGTGTGCTAGTATTATTTGTTTAATTTATCGATGTATTTTTCATAATTGCCAGAATGTAATGTAATGATCAATGCGTGTTTCAAAGGTTTGGTAACATATTGCATCCAGTATATGAAGGTTGAAACCAGACGTGGTTTTTGGTTTCCGATTCAAGAAATAGTTGATAGGATTCGTGATACCATGCCTATATGTGATATTCTAAGAGATATCTTCGATGATTTACAGGTACCGACAGAAATTCACGCTGGATTAAAGAACCATTCGCACGCATTCGAGCGTTGCCGCAAAATCATACACAAATTCACCGCAATGCAAAAAAATGTTGTATTTATTCATTAGTATTTGTATCATATAAAATCAGCTAGTTGGTAGAAAATTCGCATGTAGTAGATATACATATTCCGCCTCTGCTTCGCATGCACCAATGACCAGCTAAAAATGTCTCGTTCTTTCAGGCCAATAATAACATAAATATCTCATTAATAACCAAAACACTAGAATATTTATATTGGTTAACATTGTTATATCTCTATACTTGTTCAAATAATATAAAATTCCACGCGAAATATTATTAAATAAAATGAAACATTTCACAAACTGGCGATCTGTGACGAATGGGGGGGGGGTTATAGTTTACGTACGCAATTGCCGCGTTGGATTTAATGATTGTCTTGCCAAATAATTCATCAAGTTACCTTATTTATACTCCCAAATGTATCAGACAGGTAAGAATTTGTAATTTTCTAGCTTACAGTAATTGGATGGCGACTGCGTATATTTAGAGTAACCAGGTGGCTAAAAATTCCATAAGTCATCGTCGAGGGGTGGCGGGGGACGAGTGTAGGGAAGACAGGTATCCCGTAGTTATGCTATCATCGTAGCTAGAGTATAGGCACGTAAGAAATGTCGGATATGATGCACATGTCTGCTTAATGTCAGCAGTCATCGTTAATCATAAGCAATGCGCCACAGTGCACACTAGCGTTGACGCTAATGTATACGTGCAGTTAGGTAGTGATGCTTGCCGCCACAAATGCGCTTGATTGTTAAATACTTTGTAAACGCCAATTTATGACGCCGCCGTTATATTTCGCTTTTTGAGTACAGCAGCTATGGAAACGAGCACGCGCCGTTGTAATGGGCCGAATGTGGCGCATGGAAAATATTTAAACGGATTCACGGTGATGGTGACATTGTGCACGTACTATATAGCGCATACACTAAGCACTGCGGAATGCGAGCACGCGTATATAACGTGTCAGCATGTCACGACACGGAGCTTACTGACTGCACGTGGCATGGCCTTGGATAGTGCGACAATCGTTGTTCTCTGTAATTACCAGCGCTATCGAACTGCTCGGCGTAATTTACACGAGAGCAAGTTTTACAATGCTTTTCACACCTAATTCCATGGCATTATTACGCGCCGTTTGTGCGCCGTTTATGGCCGCCATCGCGAAACGTGCCAAAGTGTTAATCACAGAAGTCGTTAGGTCCTAAATGACAGGGAGTGGACGATGGCCGCGGCACTGGGACCTCCCCGACGCTGCTATTAACGGTAATCACTTGCTTGTCGATGCGAGGATGACCGCGCTGACGCGCACACGCATACGACAGTTTCATTAGATCGACAGATGGTCGACACGCATGCGCACGCGCCGCACGCGGGTCCGTTAGCGGATCCACGCGTCGTTAGATTGCTGTTAGATTACAGCCTGCTGTCATCTTACAGTTAATTCGAAATGCGGTCTTTGTTTAATATATAGGTTTATATATTCGCATGACAGAGCGCTTCCTCTGCCTACCGCCTGAACGCATCTCGGAACGACATCTGCGTTGTAGTCGTGACACGCTGTCGAACTATTTGGCACATTATTTTTTTATTAAACACTATTTAAAACATAAAATATTCTGGAATTAAATAGAGATTCTCACATTGCTAACGAATGTACGTAGTGTCCCTTTCTATACACGTGTGGTTTCACCATATCGTATATTCTCTCACATTTTCCATTCATTATATTTATGTTTAAGCACGCAGTATGACTAATGCATCGTTCCATGCTAAATATGATTAAGCCATCCCAACTTCTGCCAACAGCTATTAAAATTCTAATAAATTTATATATCGCGCGGCGGTCGATTTTTAACGACATTTTCTTTGCGTAAACACATTCACGACAAACTTAACGATTACATTCCACTAATTAACGCGTTTCATTACCGCGCCTTTAAATTACTGCACTGTGTTAGGTCTGCAGGTGTTTTCCTCTATATATATAAAGTTGTTCAGCCGAATTTGTGTGTTCGCGCATAACTGGAGAACTCCGCAGCCTAGAAAAAACTAAATATATTTTTAGAATCAGCTCGTCTGGGAGGTGGGAGAAACAAAATTTCAAAAAAGTTAAAAAGTTACAAATTTATAAAAATTCTATTCATTAATAGAGGGCGTACAGATTAACATTATACATCACGTACGTGTGAATCCATGCTGGTGTATAACCATAACGGGCCAGTAGCCGATTGGATAAAGCATCGGACTCCTAAACCATTGATTCTGGGTTCGAATCCCACCTCGGGAAATGATTTGTTTTATTAATTTTGGACTGTTTAGTATGTACTTCTGCCGTATTCACCGTTAATTTCAAAATTATTATTTTTACCACATTTAAACGTTTAGTAAAAATCCAGAATAAACTATGGTAGATGATAATGATAGCGCAAACTGACGGGAACATTTCACAGAAGCCTATGTATGTTACATATCAAATATTATTATATTTTCTATATAATTTCATAAATTCATTTTTTTACTTTTTTATTTTAATGACTTTTATCTTTGGATTTCTTATGATTCTTTACTGTTGGGATAGGATGGTATGGGATGGCATGCGATGGGATGGGATGGGATGGCATGGCATGGCATGGGATAGGATGGGATGGGATGGGATGGGATGGGATGCGGTGCGATGGGATGGGATGGCATTGCATGGCCTGGGATGCGATGAGATGGCATGCGATGGGATGGGATGGGATATGGGATGGGATGGGATGCGGTGCGATGGGATGGGATGGCATGAAATGCGATGGATGGATGGATGCATAGATAGATAGGTAGTTAGATTTTTTTGGGTATTTTCCTTTCAACCAAGCGGTCACCAACTGAGTAACGCCACTGATTTCCCCGGGCAACGCCGGGTATCCCGCTAGTTCGATTATATAATATCATGGAAAATACATGAGTCTTCTGTCTCACAGTCACACAATCGCACACACTGTCTCACACACTGTCTCACACACTGTCTCACACACTGTCTCACACACTGTCTCACACAATGTCTCACACACTGTCTCACACACTGTCTCACACAATGTCTCACACAATCGCACACAATGTCTCACACAATCGCACACAATGTCGGTCACACGTAGTACCGTTGATCTTACGCATGCATACTCCTCAATTCCAACTACTTTCGTTTTTCATTAAACTGTTGCGCCACATTTATTCACTTCATATATGCATGCTTATGAATAACCCCCATTCACTATTTGTCGCCATACTATAGGATATACACACAAACACACGCGCGCATGCACACATAAACGCACACACACACACACCACACACACACACACACACACACACACACACACACACACGCCACACACACACACACACACACACACACACACACACACACACACACACACGCACACATATATTACTATTATATATATATATATATTATATATATTATATATATATATATTATATATATAATATATATATATATATATGCCCTGTGATTACGCACTACAACACCGAAAACACAAAACGCGTAGTTATAAACATTCTAAAAACGAATAAAAAGCAGCTGAATGACGCATGCGCAATTCAAGATAGCAATCACTACTCTAGCATGCACTCGCTATAATGGAATCCTTTATAAAATTTGCACACGTATGTAACTCGTTATAGGCGCTCTACAACCACCTACGCCCAACGTACATAATATCAGGAGCGTATAATGACAATTGTCATTGTACGCTCCTGATAATATCGGATGTGTGGTCCCCTTTGTGGTATCCCCCGTAGCTATACTGTCTGCTCACGGCACGACAATGGCGAGCTATCAATGCGGTCATCGGTGAAGCCATGAACGGGAGTCTAAAAGTGACGGTGCGTTTCAGCACATCGCATGACACCGGTGAATATCAATCCAGCAGACAGCAATAATCGCTAAGCCCTATTTATAACAGTGAGCGCAGTGCCAGTGATTTCCGGAGACGAAACTCGGTGAGGTGATGAGGCCAGGTTGCTTTCTCGTGTTGCTGTGCGTGTGGCTGTGTAGCAGCGGACCATGGTGCCAAGCCAACGCTGCTGCTGCAGCGGACGCAGCTACGACAGCCAGAACAGACGAAGAGTCGGTGATCCGCGCCGACGTCGTTGCTATGGCTGAGCGGGCGGCAGACGCGTCGCCACGGAGCGGAAACGGCGAGTCGTCGACGCAGGCCCGTAAGCAAAGTAAGATGTATAACTGCGTGTATACTATCTAGTAGCCACGCGTTACCTTCTCACTTCTCACTACGTGGCGTCGCCCTACGACGTGAAACAGTCGCAGAGTCTGGTCGCGCTAACCATCTATATATATAACTGTGTGGTCGTGAGGCGGCGGGGTGTGAGAAATGTGCGTACAGAGAGAGAGACTTGGTTACAGTCAAGCAAGTTTGCGTAGCAAGTATGTGCATGTAGTAATGTGTAATATTAGAGCAGGGAAGAGTAGATAATGTAGGAAGATATATGAAGGGCACGGGGATGAACAATAGGTGTGTAGTAGTGTGTAGCAAGTAGTAAAGCAAGGTATAGTAGGCAAGCATTTATTAGTTTGTAGGTGAAATAGGGAGGTTTGGTAGGTGAGTATGTATTAGTGTGTTTGTCAAATAGCGAGGTGTAGTATGTATGTATGTAGTAATGTAGTGTTGAAATAAGCGTGTGTAGTGGATAAGAACGTAGTAATGTGTTAGTGAAATAGGGTGTCCAACGGTATGTAGTGGTGAAGAGAAAAGCATAATAAGTCAGTATGAAATAGCAAAGCAGGACTATGTAGTAGGTACGCATATTATAGGGTAGTGACAATGCAGGAAGGTCTCGTAAACAATTTACGCATAATACGCTAATGTTTGTCGCGTTACTCGTAGTCATGGAAACCGAACAGACAGGGTTCCGCCCAGTTTAGAAGTATCGATCGCGCGTAGGTTTCTCTACAAACGGTCGCAACAGGTTTGAACACGATTTGTCGTAGCATTATGCAGTTTGATTGAAATTCGTGGATTTCACGAACGCTAATCAAACGCATATTATCTTATAACTCTGAGACACGAAATCTAGTCGTCATTGTCATCTTCAGAAAATAACGATTGTAAAAGTAGAAATTGTCAAAGTTGACGATTTAAAGTTTTGTATTTGACGTTTTTACGTAGCTGATACTTCAACATAATAAGTCCTCAGTTGTGTCGAAAGTTTCAGTTTGCAGTGTGACGTCATTTATAGCATCGTGGTCGCCATCGCAACTGTGTATCTTGATGAATGACGCAAGACCGACAGCTGATCTGCGGCCGCTCTATGTGCCTGCTCTAGATCTGCATGGATAGGGTTTCGTATGTCGGCTGTGACGCATGCAGACGCGCGGTGGACAGCAGACCTCAGCAACAGAGATTCAGGGAGCAAGCGTCAGCCGTCATTGATGTCGTCAGATTGGCCGAGTGCCGCCATGTCATTCCAATATATGACACACCTCTAGGTAAAATATCATATCATGTCTATGAGCGAAGTATGTCGTCTGTCTGTTTGGCGATCCGTCTCTCTTTTCATCCGTCCGTCTACCCACCTGTCTGTCTGTCTATATATCTATATGTGTATCTGTCTACCTGTCAGTCTGTGTGTGTGTCTGTCTGTTTGTCTGTCTGTCTGTCTGTCTGTCTGTCTGTCTGTCTGTCTGTCTGTCTGTCTGTCTGTCTGTCCTGTCTAGTCTGTCTGTCTGTCTGTTCTTCTGATCTGTCTGTTGTGATGTGCTGTTGTCTGTTTGTCTGTCTGTCTTCTGTCTGTCTGTCTGTCTGTATGTCTGTCTGAATGAATGAATGATTGTCTGTATATATGCGAACACTGCTTATTGACGGCAGTCCGGTTACGTTGGCAATTGTCCACCTGCCTGGTGCGCGCGGTGACGGACCGCCCGCCGTAGCTAACGATACACATAACGGGAATAACAGACGCGAAATCTACACAGTCTTGAGTTAAGTTCTGGCCAGTAGACACGCCTCTGCTGTCATACTAGCATGTAGTGACACCTAGAGCTTCCACATACTAAAGCAGGTATCGACCACAAGTTAGTGTCCTGTTGATGCACGATGATGGTTGGATAGTAGTGATTATGTACGTGAACTGCAACACTAGAAATACTACAACAAGCAAACACTAAGGGATTTGATACTAATTAGTTTAATATAATATGTTATATAATTTAAAAAATCGATTGTGCCGGAATGTCCCTTTGTTTTCGATGCGCATTTTATTGCTGTTGTCTTTATTGTTAACATTAGTATTGTTCTTAGTGTCACTAATAGCATGATTATGATTTTCTACACTAATCTTACCATTATGCCTTGATGTTAGGTGGAGGCTGGGGTTTACCACGGGTACGAGCACGACTGGATTATCATCAGTCACTCGGCAAAAATGCTTCGGGAAATGAGGCGAAATACCGCCAGTATATCGAACCAAATGGCATTTATTCGGAAGGCTTGTTCGCAACCTTATAATGTAACGGTAGGTTGGGAATACGGCCGTCTCACCACAAGGCATTATTTCTGCATCACGTTATAGATAACTCCATTATATCTTGCGTATACCGGAGGCATGCCAGAAGAGGTATTTGTACTCGGCAATCAGGTGTCACCTGGTTGAGAACAAGGGATTGTGAATGCGGGGAAATGGAACACTGACCATTTTTTTCATTTTTTTCTTCATGAAAGAGCATCTTCAACACGATGACGACGGAACGAGAACTACTAACGCAAGCCAGTGCGCTGGCAGACATATGGAACGTCCTGTGCGCTTTATGCGGCAGTGGAACCATCGCACGAGATAATGTCATTACGTCTGTCGCACATGACACGGGAGGGCTATCACAATGCGAGCAGGTACACGTTACTGATAGAGATGTGTGCAACATAGTGTGTGCAGTGCAGTGCAGCATGTGTGCAGCATAGCAACTTATAGCATAGAAGATATAGTGTAGCAACTTATAATGCATGGCTTTTCACAAACCCGGGTATATTAAGGAGAACAGTTAGGAGATCAGAGAATGCGTGGTGGTGTTGTCTCATTTTATCTTATATCCGTTCTGCAAGATGTCTCTGTCTGGTGCGAGTCAATCGTGGTTGAAGGTAATGCGTTTAAGTCTATCGAATAATTTTAATAGGTAATATGGCTTTATGAATAGCCACAGTGACCAATTAATTGTTCTCGCCATCGTGATACGATTAAAATGAGTTTTAAGTAGTTTATCTTAAGGATCTGTCAAACAGGTTCTAATATATTTTTTAGGATATCATCAAGGCCGTACGCAGGAAATTTTCTGTAGGGGGGCAAAGGTACTTCCCATGCCCCCTGTGCTCTAACGTTTCGCAATTTCACATTTCTTTATTTAAAGTGTAATATTTCTTTGATGATTTAAGATAACCTTTTGTCACATTTCTATTTTATTTCTAAAAGTGTACAGTATTTTTCCCATTAAAAGGCATACTCTGAAAATCTCTAGGGGGGCAACTGCCCCTGCTGCCCCCCTGCTGCGTACGGCCCTGGATATCATGTGTCGGCTGCTCTCTATAGCTGCGATCGGGGACCAGCCGTTTACGATATACTAGGCACTGGCGTTTCTACGACTCAGTTGAAACTTGGACAATGGTCAGCGAGTGATGGTCTGATACTCCACAGTAAATTGTTCCACAGGACGCATGGTGGCTTCAACGGCCGGTTGTTCAAAGTAGGAATGCTTCGCGAACAGGTGACGCATGCATCTACAAATAAGGGATATTAAGACTACAAAGAGTAAAGTTGGGGATGGTGCTGTTTGCCAAGAATTCGTTATCTCTAGATCATTGCGTAACATAGAGATCATAAGCCAACACAATGAAGTCCCGTGATTCGCGTATCTAGTACGCTCGCCACCAATCGCAAAGTGAAATGCAAAGATTAAACATGCAATAAAGGTCTCACGTCATATTATAATTGCGAGAAAATAATATATCTACGTTTAGGTAAGACTATGGACACCGTGAGACCACAAGATCGTGTACAATCAGTTCGGGTGTACACAATGTTCGCGGTGCGCGTCTGGTGAGCGGGATTCTGTGTCACGTGACTCGTCTCAGCTCGCGGGATATGTAATGGATATGAGTTTGATTGAATTTGATGAGCAGTTATGTTGCAATGCCCTTTAC
Source organism: Priapulus caudatus (assembly GCF_000485595.1). NCBI lineage: Eukaryota > Metazoa > Priapulida > Priapulimorpha > Priapulimorphida > Priapulidae > Priapulus > Priapulus caudatus. The sequence goes on along the minus strand of NW_014578043.1, from coordinate 10,721 downwards.
AGTGTTACCCGTCCGTAACCCTAACAGCATCCTTAATAAACTGTTTATTATTTATATTATTATCATTTATATTGTTATAATTATTATTATTATTATCACTATTGTTAATATAGATGTATAGCTTATTGTATGTATTATTGTATTCATTTTTTAGTATTGGTAACGATACCATATCACTTTCTAGACGACTATAGACTTTACCTTGAATACATCGTCGAGCAGCGTGCCTGCAACGATGCCCGGCTTCACGTGCGCATGCGTGGCGAGTTACCGCAGCGACTTGACCGGCTGCTCGTGCGGATCAACGATTGTCAACACGCTGACGAGACTTCCGGTGTACGTCGCCGTTATTATGACAACGAACACCGACCAGGCGCCGAGAATGGCGGGTCCCGACGTCGCGCCGGGCACCTTCGTTATGGCTGTCGTGAAATAATGAGGGGAAATAGGTTTGGGCATTTCTAGTAGCTCTCTATTCTCCCCGACAAAGCTCCATATTACTAGTATTTCCACCTGCAACTCCCGTTACTGATGGTGCCAATAATACGGGGGCCGCTTTCGCAGAAACATCCTTAACGTAGGAAAAATACATAGAGCTATTATAAAAATAATTAAGCAATTATAATAGAGTAATAAGCACGGCCAAAGTTATAGTTTTTCTTACAACGTATCAGAACAAAATGTCAATAGTAGGGCAAATCACAAGAATTTTAATAATTTTGATAATTCTCCCCTGCAGAACATAATCATTTGCGTCTTTAAATCACACAAAGGACGAGAAGACACTGTTGGCACGTACACATACAAAAATAATAGCCCCCGATGTATATTTATGTGAGTATATGGCATTATGTGCAGGTTTCCTATTAGCTTATACCCTCCTTAGTATATACCTTGCTGAAATATGGTTCCGCAAATGAACCAGAGCGAATCACGCAGCGTGATGAATCCCGTCAGATGTCGCTCGCGTCGACGCTCGGTTAGATATCGGGAATAGTAGGCGTCGTTGTACCTAGGGTCCCTAGTTGGGAGTGTCTATATTCAGGCCGGTACGGGAGATTACGGTACTCATATATTTGCTAATATATTGACTAATCGCGCGTCAATAAACTCAATATTCACAGAGAGTATAGCTAAGACATGTGTCTATAGGTATCTAGAATATATTATGCAAATGATCTCCCGTACCGGCTTGAATTCATATTACTCTCTGTGAATATTGGATGTTTATTGACGCACGATTAGTCAATATAGCAAACTATATGCGCGCGGAAGTGAATTACAGATGATTAATCTTAAAATTTCTAGATACCTATAGACACATGTCTTAGCCTATACTCTGACGCACGATTAGTCAATATATTAGCAAATATATGCGTACCGTAATCTCCCGTACCGGCCTGAATATAGACACTCCCGAGACGTCAACTTCAGCGTTCCGCTGCTTACGAAATATTACACAGTCGTCGCCAAACGTCCGGAAACGACGACGAACCGATTCGCTTTCCTCACACCCGTGGCAGTCGGCGTCGGCGCCGTGATGGCAGCAATGGCCGTTGGGGTTGCTGCATTCGTATTCGTCATCACGCGGTACAACTAGGGTGGGAGTGTCTATATTCAGGCCGGTACGGGAGATTACGGTACGCATATATTTGCTAATATATTGACTAATCGTTATATATATTGACTAACGCTGAAGTTGACGTCTCGACTGCTCGCGAGATCGAATATGTCGCTCAATTCGCTGAACTCAACCTCCGATCGCCGCACCAGATCTCGCAGTGCGGCCAGGCTGTCGATTTCATATCCGTATTCTGGATCGTTGGCCATTTTGATGACGTAACTTTTATAATTAAATAAATAGTCATCATTATCTTTATCTCTACGTTTGACCTGGCGCGCGTGAAACACTGGATAACAATTTTGAAGACATTTCAATTACAATGAGTGAACTACGTTAAATTAATTAGTAGCTACGATACCATCAGGCAATAAAAAAAATCAAGTTGCAGCTATTTACTTTTATCGGCTGTTAATTTTAGTTTGTTACTATTTAAAATGATAAGAGACTTGCGATGTTGTTGAGCGACCTAAAATAAACAGAACAGCAAGCACGATACAAGTCAGATCGATATCTATCTATATATGTATATATATATATATATATATATATATTCCTACAGCGTGTTATATGATTGCTTTTTTTCGCTTTTTTGCTTATTTTTGATTTGTTTGCAATGTTCCTCAATCTCGCCTTGAGTTTCGCATCATCAACCCTTTCTAAATCTCGGACAGCTCCTCCCTCGTCCTTACTGATCATGTGAATCCGCGGCTTCGGACCACTGATCTCTATAGGTGTCGTACAACAGTAAGCTTCCGCAATTGTTGCACTATTTCGTCTCTAGAAAATGCCTTTTTTGGCTTTTTTTCCGCCGAAATTCGGCACTAGTGTGCAATAATTTGCATTATGCACGCAAGTTAGATGCCTCGTGGACGTGTTGGTCTTGTTGTGTATTCGTGACATTCCGTCAGGTGGCGTAGTCACAGCGACCGGTTGGTCATTTTTGTGTTTGAAATGTAGTCAGACAACTTTGTAGAAATTCGCGTCATAGAGCTGGCAAAAGCTTTGAGTATGAATCTGTAGTTATTTAACATGAATAAAGTGTATGTTGTGTAAGTGAAGTAACAGTGTGAGTATTTTTAATTAATATCTGTTCGATGCTTATTCAGGCCTGCTGCCTATGGACGCCATCTACTGTTGTTCACCGCCTATAATAAAATCTGGATATTCATTGGCTACGTGTCAGAGACGCTACACGTGCGCCATCTTTCCACTCGCAAAACCGCATCCGATCTAGCTGCGAGCGTCGTCTCTACCGTCTCGAGAAATACATTTCAAATTTATTTGTTAGAGAATCAGAATGCCATCCTGTGCAGCCATAAACTGCACTAACAGGCAGTTTAAGGGATGTGGAAGGACATTTCATTTGTAAGTTTGAATTAAAATTGGCAAATTTATGATAAAAACAGCATTATTATAGGACCAACTTGTTTTGTTGACCGGACGCTCGTGCCTTCCACTGCCAGCCACAGGCACTTGGACCGTTTCAATAATAAAATGATGGTTAATAAATACAACTTGTCAGTACTACTACTACTTGTACTAGCCCTACCAGTAGGCCTACCAGTACCAGCAATAGTCTTAATGTTTGATATAACTTCACTTCAACACCGTCCAATACACCGCTGCAACACATAGCCCGCACGCCATTGTGCATGCACAGATACACAGTTGGTTAGAGTAGATACACATGCAGTAGTACTCTAACCTACTGTGTATCTGTGCATGCACAATGGCGTGCGGGCTATGTGTTGCAGCGGTGTATTGGACGGTGTTGAAGTGAAGTTATATCAAACATTAAGACTATTGCTGGTACTGGTAGGCCTACTGGTAGGGCTAGTACTAGTAGTAGTAGTACTGACAAGTTGTATTTATTAACCATCATTTTATTATTGAAACGGTCCAAGTGCCTGTGCTGCCAGCGAAGGCGTAGCCTAGACTAAGAGCTCTAGCGTAGCTAAACCGACCAGGCTCTCCGAATATTACACGGCGGAGGAGCCTGACACCCTTTCATACGAAATGCCTGGTAGCTTGAAAAAAAACTCTGAATTTCGTAAATTTTTGTAAATAAAACAATGTATTACCAGAATTGACCTTACCTGTTACATGTTGCAACTATCGCTACACTTCTTAATTACTATTTACCTTGAAATACACGTTAAAATAAGAGAATTTCGAAACAGCTATACTATTTGAACATTGCAAAATGCCATTCTGAATGTTCTTATGTCTCTTCTTGTACGCGAAAATTCACGAACTTTCGCTACATGGTATGGGATATCTATGGGAAAATGGTGGCGTTTTTTGAGTTTTATGTTATCAATTTATAAACAATTACTCGCTGACACGTAAGTACATGCTCAGTGATAGCGCACATAGAATAAATCGAGGCGTGGAAATACAGAGAAGCTGTAAGAATCATAAAAAGTGAGATAATTTAACGTTAAATAGCAGCGCACGTACTGCCGAGCATATTTCTAATGCGTCGGTTTGTGACCCTCTCGCCACGTAGTGTTATTAGCGAGATGGGAACTTGTGGCTATTGCGTAGCTAGCACTAGTACTATATCTCGCGTTCATTAACTGCCGCAGGGCTATAGAACATTTTCAGCTAGATTTCGTAACTGCAACCTGTTGCCACCTGTCCCCACGAAAAATGGATCACAAAACGCAAAATGATCTGGGCTTTTTAACACTTATTTATCTACATGGACATCTCCCCTATCTTTTTGAATACTTTCCACAACTTTACACCATGTATTTATCCTTTTATTCCTAAAAGTGCCAGCTCTACTTGCAAATTCCGTTTGAAATGATGTGTGTACAAGCGTGACGTCACACGAAATGTAGCTGCATCATAGTGGATATGTAAGCAAAACACATGGCAGCTACACTGTGGCAGCTATGATGCAGCTACATTTCGGGTGACGTCACGTGTGTACACACATCATTTAAAACGGAATTTGCAAGTAGAGCTGGCACTTTTAGGAATAAATGGATAAATACATGGTGTAAAGTTGTGGAAAGTGTTCAAAAAGATAGGTGAGATTTCCATCATCTTGCAGCCAGATCATTTTGCGTTTTGCGATTCATTTTTCGTGAGGACACGTGGTAACAGGTTGCAGTTACGAAATTTAGCTGAAAATGTTCTATAGCCCTGCGGCAGTTAATGAACGCGGGCTATAGTACTAGAGCTATAGCGTAGCTTACTTAGTAGTTAGTAGTACTTAGTTGAATGTCACGTTGAACCACCTGTATACTTGTATATTTCTACAACTTACTGTCTTCTGTATACTTCTACACCTGTATTATTGAATATTGTATAATGTAACTACAGTATTTGTAGTTGAATGAATGCTATGTCTATGCATTTTAAATGTTTAATAGTTTGGAACGTTAATTAAGAAATTGACCATTTCTGATTTCATAACGATAGAGCAGTACACTGTACAGGCTACAGCCTACAGGTGTATTGTAATTTTGTTATGTTTTGTGTGGCGAACCAGCCTGTGTTCTCTGTGTCACTTGTGGACATAGCCCCTGCGCCGTGCAGGGCATGTTGTGTGTGTTAGCAAAGGCCTGTACCTTAGATCGCTAGGTACTTGTATAGCCCGACAAGGCTGTGTGACTGATTGTCTATCTTCTAACCCTAGCAAGACCGTTTCGGTGCAAATCCACTTTAAGCACCTTGTCCTTAGGTATCACGAGGTGATGCACAGATTTCTGTTTATCATCAACTGATGCACACAGACTTTCTGTATATCAAGGAATGATGCGAAAACCCTAACCCTAACCCTAACTCGAACACACTTCGTGATACCTAAGATTATACTTTATGACTTAGGGTTAGGGTTAGGGTTTTTGCATCATTCCTTGATATACGGAAAGTCTGTGCATCAGTTACACAGAAATCTGTACATCACTTCGTGATACCTAAGGTGCCTAAAGTGGATTTGCGCCATGATGGAACAGCTGGTATAACTAGTATGATTGTCGTGCGTGAGTTTCTCGGTTTCACGCATACAAAGTTAGTATTGCGGAATATGTGTGTCACACCTCAACTAAAAGCGAAATGATAAATTTAAAAAATGGAAACGTTACATTTTGTTTGTTTCAGGTTCCCTTTTGGACGCCCTGCCTTGCTCAGAACATGGCTTGTAAACGTGAAGAGAGACGAGTGGTTTCCATCGAAGAAGGCAGTGTTGTGTTCAGATCATTTTACAGGACACAGCTTTAACCACAGTGGTCAGACAACCCGGCTGGCAGAAGATGCTGTACCAATACTCTTTGACTTTCCAGACCATCTCAAGAACGTAAGAGTAAAATATCTACAAGAGGGTTTTGTTGTTGTTTTTGTTGTTAGTGTGTGTGTGTGTGTGGGGAGGTGATGTTCTAGTGTGTTAGTAATGTGTAATGTGTGTGCTTAAGCTAGCAGCACACTTCACCATTTTCGTACAGGCAATTTTTGTGGTCGGCAATTTTTGTGGCCGTTGCCGCGTCACAGCACACTTCACCACAAGTTGCCACCACAAGCAATTTTCGTGGTGAGAAATCAAACCGGTTTGATTCTCGGCAACTCGTGGTCACCACTAAATTTCCGTGGTGAGTGGTCGTTGCCGGCCCCCGCACACTTGGCCATTTTTGTGGCAACCACAAAAATTGCCTGTACAAGCAACGAAAATGGTGAAGTGTGCTGCCCGCTTTAGTAATGTACTAGTCCTTTGTTTGCTAGAGGATGAAAGCAAGAAAACGTTCTCAGTTCCTTAAATAATTTTCCATGGCAGCTCTGCTTTTTTGTATTGGATTCTGTATTGGGGTGGGGGTAATAAGATTTAACTAAATCTGCATTTTACATGTTATTATTTTATCTATTGTTTATCAACTGCATGTTTCTCTAGCTATGTATTTCACTGTGTCAAAATGCAGTCTCTCTTTTTGTATATTTCAATCACAAGTTAAATATTATCACAATTATAAATTATAGAAAGTTAAGGTGTTCAGCTGAAATCACAATATTGTACCAGGAATTTGAATTATTTGAATTTGATATTTGAAGGTTCAACGTCCAAGGAAAGCTCCACGTGAGAGGTGTAGCAAGCAGGTGGAGACAAGCAACAACTCTGACCCTGGAGAACTGAGTCCCAAGTCTTCCCGTGAGTTGGTTGAGAAAGATCATTCCTACTCGATCGAGGAGAGTCCGATAGCACTAAAAAGAAGACTTTACGCTGCAGGGGATCAGATCAATAGCCTAAAAACACAACTCAAGACTACACAGCAGAAATCTCGCCGCCTTAAAAAGAAGTTATCATCGCTCCAAGAGGTTGTGAAGTCGCTGGACGAAAAACAGCTGATCTTGACTAATGGTGCAGAAATGCTACAAAAGACGTATACTGATGTTCCATCAGCGATTATGACAAGAATTCCTTCATCCAAGAAGAACGGAACGCTTAGCCGGGATAGTTACCCCCCAGTATTGCGAGCGTTTGCAGTAACACTTCCGTTTTACAGTGCAAAAGCATAAAAGGACGTACCCAAAACCTTTGATTTTGCTCTTCCTCATCCAACAACCATCAGAAAGGGGTACAGTGGAGTCAATGGCGAACCAGGCTTCACCCAGGAGGCAAGCTGAAGGCCGATGCAGCGAAGGACACGAACAGTCAAGTCGTATGCGCCCTCATGTTGGACGAGATGGCTATCAGGAAGCATGTTGAATGGGACGGCTAAAAATCCCACGGTTACGTCGACGTCGGTGTTGGGATAGAAGATGATACCACACCAGTCGCACAGGATGCTCTAGTATTCATGGTTGTAGCCCTGAATAGCAACTGGACAAATTTCTGTTGCGTACTTTCTTATCAATGGAATGACAGGGAAGGAGCGGGCCAACCTGATTCAGCAATGCTTGATACGTCTTCATGAAGTTGGTGTTCGCTGCGTATCATTAACTTGTGATGGGCCGTCATGTCACCTGACAATGCTAGCAGAACTGGGAGCAAAGATGAACGTGGCAGACCTGAATCCATCGTTTCCTCATCAAGCAAGTTCAGACCACCGTGTCTAATTTCTTCTCGACATCTGCCATATGTTGAAGTTAATTCGCAACACTTTATTGCCTCAGTCTGTTGTTGGTTGAAGCTAGCTTATACCCCCGTCACACCGGACGGCGACCATCCGCGACCGTACGGCGACCAGAAAATGTACAAGGTCGCCGGCAAACGCGAACACAACGCGAGAAAAAGTCCCAACAAATTACAAACTTGAAAAAAAACCTCGCTCTTACCGCGTAAAACCTGTGCGATCATACCGCGTTCTCACGGCGCGCCCGCCACGACCTCTCCGCGCTTATGGCGTTTCTATTGAGATCTATGGGCTTGGCAACGGCGATCACAGGCACAGATAAAGACCGCGCAGGGACAGGAGGGGGAGAGGGGAGGGAAGACACCGGCGTAAAAGCAGAAGAATCCTCACGGCACGATAATTGGGTTCTTACCACGCGTCTCTTACGTGTACTCGATATGCACAGGCGACCCTCACGGCGTTTCAAATACAGATGTCTGCAGCGACCTAAATAAGCTGGTCAGATTTAAACGGAAAATTTCAAGAAACGTATAAGTTGGCGTTGCTGAGTAGCCGAAGAAACAAGGCATACAGAGGCCGAGGCGCGTGGCCGTGCCGAGACAGATCGGCAAGATCGGAATGAGACAGACGAGAACATATATCTCAGAGTTGAAAAAATGTTAAACAATTTCGCAGCATCTTTGGCCAAATAAGGTACTGCGCGTGTACTACGTTTGATTTGGATGATTGTTAACGACGCTGTTGCCGCCGACCTTCGCGCCCCCCACGCGAGTTCTCCATCCGCGTTCATGGTCAGATCGCCACCCACAAAATAATTGCGTTTTGTTTTGAACATGCCAAAACAAAAAAAGCGTGACTCCAGCGATATGGCCGACGGCATGGGCCGACGCACACCACGATGTCTGGCGTTCCACACGCTTAATACCAATCCAGTTTGGCGACTTGGCGCGCTAGCACCTGGCCCATTTTCCATTCGCCGTACCAGCGCATAAGTGACGCCACCCGGGGTGTGACAGGGGGTATTAGCAGCAGGATGAGATTCATGCACCACCCCATAGGTTGCAAGATTTCATGGACGTACATTGACAAACTGCAGCAAACTTCAAAAAGATGAAGGACTTAGACTACTGGCAACAAACTGAAGGAACAGCCCACACACGCCTGGCAGAAACAAACCAAATGAATCGGTGACTCGCGTGCACAATCATCTGAAGCAGCAAGTGTTGCTGATGGCCATTGAAAAATAGCAATAGAGACGCTCCACCTTCCCGTTCCATGGCTCTGAAGATACACGTTGAATTAGCAGATGCATAGACCAACATCTTGAATCATGAATTCTCAGAATCCAACTGGCTCGTAACCTTTAAGTCCTCCATTAGAGATCGAAAAATGAAGTGGGCAGTGGAGACCTTCTCCAGCACGCATACACATACATAACCACTAACACATGCAGACGGACAACCAAATGCATGTCACCGGATGGAAGACGGCCGTTCATTATTCTCACACGGTTAATTCATTCTTCACGCTTGGCATCTGGGTTTTGGGCCTGATAAAACATATTAGATATAATATATCTATATATATATTATATCGTGTCGAAATAAGAAAAAATAATGGTTGAATACGCGCCGGGACAACCCAGCATCAAATCGGGTTGTCCGGTCAACAATTTCGTGGTTGTGCCCGCAAAGAATATATCCCAGAATCTCGCTATTTTCAATCAATAACTAATATGGTCAGTATAAACACCTCAAAAACAGTGGTGTAGCCAGGATTTTTCAACAAGGGTGGGCCAAAAACAGCCAAACAACTGCGCAAAATATTAGATGACTTTAATATTTTAATTGGCTCCTCCGCCTCCCTCTCCAACGCCTATCGGCTCCTCTACCTTCTCTGGCAATCTTTTGTTGAAAAAAATAAGCCATGTGAAAAGGCTACATTTCTTTGTTCATTGTTCTCTGCTCCCAAAGATATGGTAATTTGTTCAGATAGATCTGGATTCAAGGAGGGTTCAACGAGAGAGAATCACGTGAAAACAAGCGGGGTATGGGGTCCTCCTACGACAATTCTCTTTTTAAAACTTTCGGATCAAACATGAATCCCTCACTGCTGTATGTTTGTTTGGGCAAAAGCCACGAAAATACAAATATTCATAAAATACCAAAATGTAGGGTGAAACTTGCTGGTTCTGCTGGTTCATAATCGAGTTCACCTCTCATAAACTCAGACAAACCTGACATATACCAAAGTGTTGAAATAAAAAAATGGTATGCCGTCGCTTTAACAAAATTAATTGACGGGCCATCCAGGCTATAAAGTGCCTCTTGAAACACTGAGGAAAACATAAAATAAAGTGCGTTTTTCGTCAACTTTTTTTCTTGTTGTCCACCGGACAATGTCTCGTCTCACACAACACACAAGGGTTAGCAGTTGTCGCGGCACAAATTCTGGTTGTCTCGGACAACACGGACAACGCTTATTTCGAGCACTGTATATATATACAGTATATCCCGTGTAACTGTGAGTATGGAATCTACCACTACACCCTAATAGAAAGGCAGATATGGTATGAAAGGGAACATTTTGTTGAAAGGTTTTGGGAAATAGAAGCACAATCTAGAAAGCGTATAGTTATAGCTCTATATTACAACAGACATGCTATTACGAATGTGTATATATGTCCAGTATAATGATCTGGTAAACAGTCTAGAAGTAGCAAATTTTTAAGTTGTAAATTTTTTCTTATACTGTTCCGTGTTTTCTATTTCAGTATGAATCCCATACCAACACCGCACTCCCACAAACACACACGCTTACGTACACGCACACGCACACCCATGCGCACACAAAATCGTGCAACGCGCGCTCACATTGCAGACGCACACGTACGCACACAACGTATACACCAGCCTGTGGCGTGTATCCGTAGGGCCTAAATCACGTACCGAGGAGTGGGGGATAGATCGGCGATAGCCGGCGGGCGACAATTAACTTTTGGCTGTGTGCTCGCAAGCAGGCCG
>NW_014578042.1:105542-115755 GCF_000485595.1 Priapulus caudatus | reverse complement strand
TAGGACTCACCTTCTTCACCTCTTGTCATCTATCACGGTATTCCCTCTCATCCTGGCCTCCTCTCCTCTGCCTCATCCTTCTCCTCTCTCTCCTCTCCTCTTTTTTCTCCTGCCCATACACCTCATCACCTTATCCCTCAGTCCTCTCCTCATTCCTCATCTCCTCCATCCCTCCTCCTTCCTCCTTCTCTCACACCTATCCAAACAACCTTCTCCCTCATCCTTCCTTCTCTCTCCGTGCTCCTGCCTCCTACTCCTCCTCTCCCCTTCGTACTCCAACGCACTTTTTGTCTCCCCTACTCTCCTCCTCCTCCTCCTCTCTCTTCTCTTCTCTCGTCCTCCTCTCCTCCTCCTTCACCGTACTTCACACACTTCTACTCCTCCTCCTACTTCTCCCTTCCTCTCCCTCCTCCATTACAACTTTATCCCTCCTTCCCTGCCCCTTCTCTCAATGACCTTCTTCATTCGATCTCCATCACCTCCGCTGCCTCCTTCCTCCCTCGCTTTCCTCCTCCATCCCTCCCTCCTCCTTCTTCCTCTGTCCTTCCACCCTTTTTTCCTCCCCTACTCATCAACTTCTTTCCTGTCCTCCTCCTCTTCCTCCGCTCTGCCCCCTACTCCTCCTCATGGCCGGTTTTCATTCCGATCTCCATCACCTTCGTCCTCCTCCTCTCCCTCACCTCCTCTCCTCCCCCACTCCATCACTTCTTCACTCTGCCTCTGCCTCCTGCCTCCTAATCCTCCAATGACCAGTCTTATTCGATCTCCAGTCACCATCCTGCTCCATCTTCCTCCTCCCTTACTCCCTTCCTCCTCTTTTCCTCCCTACTACTCAGTCACCCTTCTCCGTCCCTCGCTCTCGCCCTGCGCTCCTCCCCCTACTCATCACTTTCTCCCCTCCTCCATTCTTGCCCCCTACTCTATCCTCCATAGAGCCGTCTTCATTCGATCTTCCTCACCGTCTCACGCCCTCTCTTCCCCTCCTCCTCCCCCTACTCCATCGCCTTCTTCCCTCATTCTCCTCCTCCTCCTCCTCCTCCTCCTCCTCCTCCTCCTCCTGCCCCCTACTCCTCCTCCATGACCGTCTTCATTCGATCTCCATCTCAGGGGCAGGTACGTTTATGTAAACACAGGGTACATATATGCTGAGAAGATACAGGTCTGGTACACTTGTGTATACATATACGTACCTTGGGTACATATATATCTGTAGTACCTGATACGACAACGACCCCTTCAGCGACATTAACGGCTAATAGATTGCACAAGTAAATTTTGGACAAGTAAAAATTGCTTCTTGTTGCCCGACAGGACAACCAGATCTGAAAATAAGCGTCGAGGCCTGGAAAGTTCATGTTTAAGATGAACCGTTTGTGACTATCTCTACTACAAGTACAGAGGTCGTTAGTGTTAGTAGTTAGTACAAGTACAGTATAGAGTTAGTTATAAGTTGAGTTATCCTGTTTGTGATAGTTTAATATTTGTAGAGTTGTATTGCAATTATATTAGTTGACTGAATATAAGCCACATAGAAGCGTGTTATGCTAGTGTTAGGATGAACTTCGTATTATAAAAAGCTTAGAATACCAGTTACATGAATGTAGGTTTATAAGTATATATGCGGGTTATTTTCATAACAGTACCTGACAAAACCATGACTACTATTCCACGTCAATTATAGACACAGAGAGTGGATTGTATATTAACCAGGGTGATTCCAACTGAGTATAAGTAAATTTGAGTTCCTAATTTGCTTATTTAACAAAAATCAAATTGAAATCATCTTTTCGTTTGAAAAGGGGAGGGATTGTAGTGTTTAACCTGAGAATTGAGTGCTATAAATACTGAGTAGGTTTTATTAAATAAGAGCGAGTACCAATTGCACCCATTTGAAAAATGCTGGGTCTCTGAGTAACACTGGTTAGAGAGAGGACTGCAGCCAGCATCAGAAATGGGTGTGGGATTGTCACTCTTCATACATTTATGGTTTCAAATTGGGGCGTATTATAGCATGTACACAGTGCATCTACCAATATGATGCCAGAGCATATCAGTGTTTGTAGCAAAGCACGACTTCTTTCACCATAAAGTATTACGTTGCGAGTTATCGCATGGTGCATTATCTATTCGTTAGCTGTAGAATTACTTCAGCATTTATTGTTGGCCTTGTGGGTAGCAACCACAGGGAAATTATGAAGCTCTTACACTCGCAATACCATCAATGTGTAATGGCTGTATGTTATTGAGCAAGAATGTAATGCTTTGCGAAAAATATGCTAACTACATAGAAGCCACATGTGGCTCTATCAGTATCACTACCCGTGATGGTTTCGCATAGACTGCACAAAAGACTGTGCAAAAAAGGATTGGCATCACGGTAGTAGGAGCCATGTCTGAGCTCAAATTATTCTCAGCTGGCTAAGTTGTGGTGGTAGTCGGGGACTGTGTGTACCACTAAATGTTTTTGTGAAATCATACACACGGGAACATTGGGCTACCAGTGAGGGTAGAGTACATTATCTAACACCCACTAAATGTTAAATCTGTGTGGAAATTCTGCAAATTTCTGCACTAAATGTGTAATCCTAACCGTGACCGTAATCTAACGATGAAGGAGTCTGAGTCCACGGCTATCAATTGTTGGAGGGACTACGCAGGACTAGTATATGGAAGGTCTAATGTATTTGGACCACTAACTTGATGCGTCTTGATGAATGTCGTTAAAAGTTGGAAGATGGCCAATTCAGATTTCTATTGTTAGTCCCCGTCTATAGTAGATACCGACTCAACAAACAACATTTTTGTGTGACTCGGAACTGAAAGAAAGGTTCATGTGTTTCAATTATCCAATGACCACAGTTTGACAAAGGTGGATGGGAGTAGTCAGCAGGGCTCAATTTTAACAGTCGTCCGGTCGTCCGTGACGACTGGATTTTCTCTCGGGCAACTACAAATTGCTTCCACACAAGAAAAACCGCGATGCTAATCGCGATGGAAATACCGAGATAATTGTGTCGTTGTTCACACAGGCGGAAATATCTCGCTAATCGCCGAGCGGGATAATTCTATTAATCGAACTGCGCATGCTCACTGCCGGAATGATGCTCACTGCGCATGCTCACTGCTCACTCGCTTGGAATGATGGGATAGAAAATACCGGGATTATTTGTGCGAGCGTTCACACACACGCCGCGGTGCAAATAATCGCGCTAATTCCCAAATAATCGCAGTCAAAAGTGCGATGTGGAGCGATTATTAGTGAGATTATTGCGTTCACAGTTGTAATAATCTCGGTATTTCGATCGCGATGCAAAAACCGGGATTTGCATCCCGCTAATTCGCGCCAGTGTGAACGCGCCTAGTGTTAGTAATGTTAGTAATGTTAGTAGTGTTAGTTAACTTAATGTAAATAACTAAATGTTATGAAATAATTTCATGCAACTTTTAATTACTATTATTATACGTCATTGATCCCAGCATCATTTACCACATTACCAATACTTTATTCTCTTCATATAATGAGTGAAACAATGCGAATGGCCATGTCTGCTGTCACTGCAATACGTACAAAATGTACATGATTAGGCCTTTTGCTTTACAGCACTGAGCATCACGTGAGCAGAGCGCATGCAGCACATGTTTAAATAATATCCGGACAACCAAAACTCTTGAGGGACAACCATATGCTACTCCCCCAAAAAAACCTTAAAATTGAGCACTGGGACTCAGAGTGTATCAGGGTTTCTTCTGAGGGAAAATTAGACAAAGGAGGTAATGGCCAGTTTGGGAAAAAAACGCACGATGGATTCAAAGGCGTGCCGTACCCCACGTCACATGACTCAATAAACGCACATGGCAATCTAAATATCATAAATATGCCCGAATAAGCACGTGGTGATCTATTTATTTTTGGGTTGACACTATTTTGACAACGGCGGGTAAATACAGGAACATTTTCACAACGGTGATGTTAAATTTGACAACGGTGGTGCGCCACTGTGCCTCTTATGTATAAGAAACCCTGTGTATGCATGGTTCGCATTTGATAATTGCGAGATTTCGGATTTCCGTAAAACAATCAATTTAAGTATATTTGTACTGGGAAATTAGCATATTAATCTGTAATTAATTGACATTTTTGTCTCACTTTTGCTTTCACCGGAGATGTTTTATCACAAGAATATCTGTTAGTGTTAGTCAGTCTATTGGTTTGAGTGAGATTAGTAAGTACGATAGTGCGCTCCCGATTTTGGATATTGTTGCTAGGTTAGTCAAGTTAGACCAGTTTACGTGTGTTTTTTACACGAGCACGCCAGATTGTAGCCTTTGTGGGACTTTATTTCCATGCATTGTCTTTTAGAACATCTTACCACAGCATGGAGTAGTTAGAACTGCTACACGTTTGCTAGTTATACGTTTTATAGGAGTGTTTAGAATGTCAAATGCGATAGAACTATTCATATAATGCATGGGTCGAAATTATCCGTATTTTAATGCTCGGGCCTGACATTTCTGATACTAGCAAGCCCGACGGACCAGTAGAAAATCCACCCCAGCATGAAAAACCGTCCCCGGCACGCCAGCAAGGATGAAAAGTTACCGCAGTATCGCTCACTTGTGTCAAGTTGTGCACAACAGCAACCCGGGTCCTACGTGTAATCTACGCTTTGAAGCCTGGCGATTCTAATCGTTACCAGCGGTCATCTGCACTAATGAGGGGGTCCAATTAACTCATTTCCTGCCACATTTACATTGAAATCAGCCTGGCTTTTCATATTGTATCTTCGGTAAATAAACACCGAGACTTGGATTCATGACTTAGACTAGACATGGAGTAAACATGCAGAGTTTGTGTACATTCTATTGCTGTAGTGCAGGCCAGCCAACAGAGTCTAGAGAGTAAGGACACCAGGGAGGACAGTGAGAATTCTGACAGCTGATTAGTAGTCACTGAATATGGTTTTTGTATTACTGTAAATAGATTCCATTGTAAAAATGTCAAATTTCAGTTTTTATTTAAAAACAATTCTGCAGTATCTAGGGAATGATGCGGGCCTGTAGTTTGCCTGGTGGGCCTGCAAAATTCTTTACCTACAGGCCTGGCTGACCTGTAAATTTTCAAACTAATTTCTGTCCCTGTAATGTCATCTGCTTCTGTTGTCTCGTTACAGATCAACGAGTTGAGTCATGTTAACATCCCCGTCATGCTATTGCCTGATGATTTCAAAGCTTTCAGCAAGACACGGGTAGACAACCACCTCTTCAACAAGTAAGTGTGGTCAGGATTGGTCATTATGGCCATGTATACTCATTTACAATTATATATATAATTGTACTTATTATACGAGTTGTAGGCCCGAGTTATACCAATTGCTACCCAATTGTTTCTTCTTGGAATAACTTGCTCGGTTATTGTAATAATATGAGAGTTCATTTATTTCCGGAAAAAGCCATTATCTAACCAGGTTAAATGTGTTGGCTTGTCGTAAAATCATTTTACTCTTATAACCGAGCTATTGGTTTCAGGGTTGTTGTATGTGTAAGTGTATCACCTGTAAACATCAATTCATGTTAAATGTTATGAGATTTGTCACTTGAATTGACGTGACTGAAATTTTGCACTAATAATTTGCTTATTATCTTTCACTGTGGTTCATTTCCTTCCAGAGTATACGTACCTAAAATTTTATTTGAACCATGTCAGAACAGCTATTTGACACCAAAAACTAAAGAAGTTGCTTATAATAGTTGTTATTATGTCACGTGCATTCCACGGTGTTTTTTTTGACAGAGAAAACATGCCTAAACAAGTTACTTTTAATAGTTGTTATTATGTCGCATGCATTCTGTGGTTCATTTTTTACAGAGAAAACATGCCAAGCCATTTCAAAGTGAAAGAGTATTGTCCGATTGTGTTTCGTAACCTACGTGAACGATATGGCATTGAGGACAGCGACTATTTGGTACGTTTTGTTCGGTTTAATTCTGTTTTAAGGCATCGGTTTTATTGTAGAGGCATTAACTCATTGTTACTCAAGTCTATGTGTGTTAACGACAAAACAACGACAAAAGTCAACAACCAAATATTGTTTTCCGAGGTCTTATCTTCTGTTCTGTGTTTCACCTCAAATGCGATTCCCAAGTCTTCTGTAAGCAGCTCCAATATGCGGGTAAACTCGACAAGTTTCGCACGTGGCACCGAACGTGGCAGCGATGCCACTCGACAAAAGTTACCGATCAAAGTGTTCTCCGAGGTTCTATCATCAGTCTGCTCCATCTTAAACGCGATTCCTTTCGTCTCGTATCTTGTAGAAGTCGCGGACAAAATGCGTTTTCTCCGAGGTTCTGTTTTCTATTCTGTACTCCATCTCAAACGCGATTCCTTTCATCTCTGATGAAATCTGAAGTCGCTGATGAAATGTGTTGGTATGATTGTAGGTGCATTAACTCATTGTAACTCAAGTTTTCGCGTGTTAATGACGAAATAACGACAAAGGTTAACAACCAAATTGTTCTTCAAGGTTCTATCTTTACTTTGTTTCATCTTAAACGTGAATCCTTTTGTCAAGTAGAAGTAGCTGATGAAATGCGTTTCCTCTCAAGTTGCATTAACACTCAAGTCTCCGTGTGTTAACGGCAAAATAACGGCAAAAGCTAACAAGCAAATTGTTTTCCGGTGTTCTATCGTCAGTCTGCTCCATCTCAAACGCGATTGCGTTCGTCTCGTATCTTGTAGAAGTCGCTGACGAAGTGCGAGCCGGTGGCGTCGGACGCGCAGGGCCGCAGCACGGCCCGCTTCCTCATGTCTCACGACCACAAGTTCATCATCAAGACGATGGTCAGCGAGGAGGTGGAACAGATGCACAGCATACTCAAGGCGTATCACCAGGTGAGCAGCAGCATCAGCAGCATGTACGTGTGTGGTAGGGAGGGTAGAGTAGGGTGGGTAGAGAGTGCTAGCACTTTAGGTTAGCAGCAGCAGCAGCACGACGTCCATTTTTGGGGGTGGGTGGGGAGACTAGGGGAGCAGCAGCAGCAGCACCACATCCATTTGCGGGGGTGGGGTGGGGAGTGCAATTAGGGCATACTAGGGGAGCAGCAGCAGCAAGCAGCAGCAGCACGTCCATATTGCGGGGGTGGGGTGGGGAAGTGCATTAGCATATCAGGGAGGCCAGCAGGCAGGCAGCAGCACGACAGTCCATTTTCTGGGGGTGGGTGGGGAGACTAGGGGGACGCCAGGCAGCAAGGCAGCATCCACGTCCATATTGGCGGGTGGGGTGGGGAGTGTATTAGCATATAGGGGAGCAGGCAGCAGGCAGCAGCACCATGTCCATCGTTGCGGGGGTGTGGGGTGGGGAGTGGCATTAGCATATAGGGGGCAGGCAGCAGCACGTCCATTTGCGGGGCGTGGGGTGGGAGAGTGCAATTAGCATATAGGGAGCAGCAGGCAGCAGCACGTCCATTTTGGCGGGTGGGGGGGAGTGCATTAGGCATATTAGGGGAGGCAGCAGCAGCAGCAGCAGCAGCACTCCCGACCGTCGACCGACTCGGCGTTACTGTGACTGTATGTGCCTTCCGGTCGCCGCTGTGTAGCGCTGACGTGCGATACGTTATTCTACAGCGTTACTACACTACACGCGTAAGGGGCGGGTCATTACCACATGACGATAAATAACAAGAACGGTATTTTGTGGAGTAAGGGCTGTGTCTAATGACTGGAAATGCGAGAAAAAGAATAGCTAAGAAGGAAACATAAATTTAATTGTGAATGATGACGGAAACACGCGAGTTGTTCCAGCTAAGCTATCGCAAGAACCGTGAGTCGGTCGCAGTACTGACTAATGTCGAGTCGGTGTTCGGCGAAAATACCAGATTTTCACCGCTCATTATCTCAGCATAGGGGCATCGTAGGGACATGCGGTTTGTTTTATATGAACAAGGTAGGACAGCTGATCAATAATACGTATAAAGAATCGTAAAAATAAAACGGGGAGTTTCAGCATTTCACCGTTGTATGTTCTCCTTCTTTATACGCTCTTGATATATATATATATATATATATATGCACGCATGCACACACATGATGGTGAATTGTATCAATACTTGTGTATAATACGTTACTATAATATATGAATTATCTTATAATAGTAGGCATGTACCATAAAAGTCGCTTAGAAATGAGATCAATTAAAATTTTTATATGTATTTGTTGTTATCCTGTTTCCATACCAGTCATGAATATTGGAAGTAGTATTACATCCTTAACTAGTGTTAGTGTTAATGTACATGCGTTTACAGTATGTGGTGGAGAACCATGGACAGACGTTACTTCCACAATACCTCGGCTTATATCGATTCACTGTGGATGGCGCGGAGACGTACATGGTCATTACAAGAAACGTATTCAGTCAAAATCTCACCATTCACAAAAAATATGATCTCAAGGGTTCAACGGTGGATAGATCAGCCAGTGAAAAAGAACGGGTAATGTAGTGTCTCCTGTATTGAAAAAATATATATTTCAATGTTACGTGCATCAAAGACATTATTAATGAAATTTCTTTCACACTTTACAAGAAAAGGAAAAATAAAGATCAAAGTCAGGTACGCATGTGAGTATTTAATGTTCTGATTATTGTAAGGTTTGACATTGATTTCGGTTTGATGTGATATATTCGCTTGCAGGCCAAAGATTTGCCAACGTTTAAGGACAATGACTTTGTCAATGATGGAGTCATAGTACATGTTGGATCAGAAACCAAAGCAAAGTTAATAGAGAAAATCACTAAAGACGTTGAGGTGAGTATGTATGCGTATGTCACACGATCCGGACTTTGCAAGAGTTTTCCAGTGTTTTCACCACTTTCATGCCACCTACCGTTATTGCGTGAGTAACAGCAATTGTCTAGAGTAACAATAAAATGTCTTAGAACCTTCGTATTCACCAAAGAAGTGCCAGTTTCGAACTACTAGTTTGGTAGTAAACAAACTAACAATCGTTTGTTGTCATCTTGAAACTAGCCGGAAGTATGGATTAGCTTGTGGCGCCACTGCTTATCTGCCATAGACATAGTATAGGCTCTCTCAAATCATGCACTTGTTTTCAATTAATCACCGACACAAATACAAGTTTACCAATTCTGCCATTAGGCATTATCGCGACACAATCAAATGCATTGCCGTTACGATGTGTTCATATCCAATTTTCTATGCTATAACTGCATAAAATTTTAGTGTTTTTAACGTTGGTGTAATCAGTGATATTTCCGCTGTCAGGTGAGACTATATTCAGCTATATTTAGTGTTTCTGAGCAAAAATCTCGCAATAGTCAGTTTAAATAAAAATCTTATCAACATTGACCGAGTTAATATGGTGTAATATTATAGCATTGTATTGTGTGATATTTAATTGGATTTTTATTGTTTTTCATTTTATTGAGACTGCGCTTATTTATTGTTGTAATTTTTAAAACGATGCCATCTTGAGTAAAGCCAACATCAAAAATCTGTAGTTTAGTATGGCCTTTCCTATTAGTAGATATATTACTTGTGGAATGTCATTCATCATATAGAACACAGTGAGTTTGATGGTCAAATTTCAAAAACAAGTACGTCTTATAAGTCACAAATTTACTGTAAATAGTTGAAATTGGGTCAGTAATCAGGTAATTAAAATCTCAAGCTCGACCCCGAACCCCAACCTTTACGACACCGGACGCTGTGATTTTGAGGGCCAGAATTTGAAAGCAAGTGCGTCCTATATGCCGCAAATTACGGCAAATAATTGTGAAACGTTTCTCGGTCTGCTCTCACATGATGGACACAAATGGGGTCTCGGTCGTCGTGTAATTGCAAAATGTTTCTCCGTCCTTCTCGTGCAGTTTCTCACCAGTCAGCACCTCATGGAATCGTTTCTTTGTCTTCCTCTTACAGTTTCTCACCAGTCAGCACCTCATGGAATCGTTTCTTTGTCTTCCTCTTACAGTTTCTCACCAGTCCGCACCTCATGGAATCGTTTCTTTGTCTTTCCTCTTGCAGTTTCTCACCAGTCGGCACCTCATGGAATCGTTTCTCCATTCTTCCTCTTACAGTTTCTCACCAGTCGGCACCTCATGGAATCATTTCTCCGTCCTTCCTCTTACAGTTTCTCACCAGTCAGCACCTCATGGAATCGTTTCTTTGTCTTCCTCTTACAGTTTCTCACCAGTCCGCA
>NW_014578042.1:94623-103843 GCF_000485595.1 Priapulus caudatus | reverse complement strand
GTCCTTCTTCTTGCAGTTTCTCACCAGTCAGCACCTCATGGAATCGTTTCTCCGTCCTTCCTCTTACAGTTTCTCACCAGTCAGCACCTCATGGAATCGTTTCTTTGTCCTTCCTCTTACAGTTTCTCACCAGTCAGCACCTCATGGAATCGTTTCTCCGTCCTTCCTCTTACAGTTTCTCACCAGTCAGCACCTCATGGAATCGTTTCTCCGTCCTTCTTCTTGCAGTTTCTCACCAGTCAGCACCTCATGGAATCGTTTCTCTGTCCTTCCTCTTACAGTTTCTCACCAGTCAGCACCTCATGGACTACTCGCTGCTCGTCGGCATTCACGACTGCGAGAAGGCGCAGGAGGAAGCCGAGAGTCGGCGCCAGGAGGAGAACTCGAACGGCATCGAGGAGGAAGACGAGAGCCCCGAGTCGGACGTCAGCTTCGACTACAAGAACACTCCGCCGGATAGTCCCGTCTTCAGCCCCGACAACCAGGGCTACTTCAAGTTCGACTCGCTCGAGTTCGACTGCGAGAGCGACATCTACGGAATGAAGTGCTCGGAGAGTGAGTATCCGTCATCGAGGGTGGAAGTGTCTTAAGCTGGGTTTATACTACCCACTTTATATTGGCGAATTCGCGAATTGGACCAACTTTCCAACTATACAACCGACAATCGGCAGTGTAAACGCGAAAGTCGCGTGACCAACTGGTCGATAGCAACTAGTTGGGAGATTAATTATTTAGAACTTGTTCTATTTTCGCCAACTCGGTGTTGCCGAATTGCGAAATTGGTCCAACTCGCCAATTTGACAACAGAAGGTCGGTAGTATAAACCCAGCTTAAGACATTAAAAAATGGGGGGGCATAGCCTTGAATACACACGTGTGAATCTATCGACGTGCATATTCATGCATTGAGGAACCTGTGCTATCATGGGCGGAAGGGGGATCGACCTTGTTATTACTTCACAGATTCCCATTCCACCTGCTAGCATTTATTTCCATATTCTTTTTTATTTGAACAGATTCCGCTAGGAAAGAGGTCTACTGTGTTGGCTATCGTGGGAGGAGGGTGCTGTACCTTGTTATGATTTCACAGATTTGCATTCCGCCTTGGTAGCTATTTCCATTTTTTTAAACAGATGCCGCTAGGAAAGAGGTCTATTTTGTCGGCATCATCGACATCCTAACGCACTACGGCGCGAGAAAGCGAACTGCGCAGGCAGTCAAGACAGTGAAGCACGGAGCCGGCGCCGAGATCTCCACAGTCAACCCCGAGCAGTATTCGCGTCGTTTTCTAGAATTCGTCAGCAAGGCCCTAGAGTAGAAACGCGTTGTCCGGAGATGCGTGCGCAGGTATTGTACGTAGAGCACGAGCATTTGAATGACAACGCGTTTATCGATAATAGATTGACACGTATGCGAGAGCGTTACGCTATGCACACCGTGCATCAGTGAATCGGCTGTACGGCCTGCAGCACCTTAAAGGGTCGAATCGAGGTGGACAAATAGATATGGGGTAGGAACACAGGGTTCTGTTTACATGATGTGAATACTGGCATCTCTTCCAAAATTACAAATGACTAGTAATGTTCTGCTACTGTTCTAGCTGTTATACTCGAAATCTTTGGCCAAATTATACTTAAAAATTTCATAATTTGTATATAATTTTTTGGCGTGCGTAATCAGTGAAAAGCTGGGCATATAGAAGCATGGCTGGCCAAGCAATTGCCATATTTGTAGAGTTGCTCATGTCGTGTTTAAAGGCATAATAAGCCCATTGATTATGCAATGTTGACGAATGCTAGAGTAACTGGCACCTTGTGTAGTTAATAAGTACATAACCTTATAGCCAAACGCGTGTTAGTTTGTCCAATATCACTGCTGGTTACATTACAAACAAGACTTGAAATCGGTTGTTTATATGTATCAACGTATCATTTACGTGCCGTAAATGTCATCCAGGAGTCGAGCGATGACGTAAACATTTGTGCGGCCCGTATGTTTTGGACGCCAGATGAAATGGAGGTGTCAGCGGTGTAACCACGGCCACAGACTAAACATCGAAATGGAGTAAAACACACGTACTAATCACGGACGCACGTGGACAGCCCTGACAAAAAGTTCCTTATCACAAGCGTCCATGTTTACGAAATCACTGATGATAGCATTGCGTACGGCCGAGCATGCGTGCGAAAATGTCTGGTGCACTATTAATCTGTATCACACCCTCTTCCCCGGCAGCGGTTTGAAACTGTAAACAACTGATTTTTGGACTGCGGATTTCAATTAGACATTTCTTAGTAACCAGCAGTGATATTGGACAAACTAATACGCGTTTGGATGTAAGGTTATGTACTTATTAACTACACAAGGTGCCAGTTACTCTAGCATTCGTCAACATTGCATAAGCAATGGGCTTATTATGCCTTTAATATATTGCAGAAAAATAACAACAGATTTATAAAGCTCTGTTTTGTGTAGAAAGAATTGTGATACTTTGTGTACTATTTTGTGAAGGTAAAAGAACAAAGGTACTCCTTTTTTCTGGTCAATCGGTCTGTTGGTCAGTTGCTGCATGCTTTCTTATAACCAAAATGTTATCATAAGTAAACGTGTGCTGTTAGTGACATTGTACTTGACTTACTATGCGCTGCGTCTAGTAATAGATGGATAATCTTAGGGCGAGAAACTTTGTTAATTGTCTTTACATTAAGAACAATTAACACCATTTTCTTTTCCGAACACATTAATTGGTCTCGAGTTTTAGTCCAATAGTGGTATGCATGGCATCACCTACTTAATTCTCTTTTATCTTACGCAGTCCTCTGGTGCTTAAGTATTACTATTGTAATATTAAATCCCTTACTGAAAGTGTGTGTGAAGTACATTTGGAGTTGGTGTCTTGTAAATGTGGTAAACTGTGAAATGCCGCATAAGGTGTACTTGCTCAGTATTATGGACTACACAAATGTGTGTATTTCTATGATGCTTGATAGTCATAGAACTCCTTATTAGACATATTTTGAGGGACCAAAACGCGGCAGACATTAACAAACTCGGCACTTCGCTCATTGGTTAGAAATCGTCTAGTTACAAAGAAACGAGAGTGAATTAGAATCAGACCGCAGCTAATTTAGTTTCGTATATATAGGATTGCTTTTTAGTTTCACATTATGTCATAGGGAAATAGCTGCGTCTGTGTGCCCATCGAACATGCCACAACAAAATTATAGTACGTAGTTCATAATTATGACAGGCAAAGTTCTCAGTTTCTGTACATGTGCAAGAAAGGCGTGGTCGTATAACAAGATTGCTACTGGAGAAGAACACTATGATTAGCACCATTACCGTCCGTTTAAAATGGATCTGATGATCACCCTCCGAACAGTTTTGTTTTGATATAGCAGTGAAAAAACATTATTCTCATAAATTACACGCTAATAAAGTGCAATCACTTATGATTCATGTGGTCTAGTCAAATAGCTTGTATATTGTAATTGTAATAATTTTGTAATAAAAAGTTCGTTTGTGCTACATTATCGTTGGGGAACACATTGGCATACGTAACAGTTGGAAAATATTGTTATTACAGTGTGTGGTGATATATTTTTCCAATGTCAGTGCTTCCGTGGATCATTCTCAAGTAAGTCATTTGTAGTACCCCCACATTATTCATTTTATTTGCATTATTGATGTTATCATTAAACCTGTCATCGTATTTACGAATGTAGTCTGTTTATTTATTCTGTCTTTCGCTTGCTAGTCAGCCACATGCCTAGTACATGGGTCATACATTCATGCACACGCACGCACGCACACACCAGCTTACCAATGCATTGTGGTCAAGCATTTTGCCAACATCAAATCAAAAACAAATTTTATCATTTGTACCCGGGGCAATACATCACTACATATTTCAGCTTCATGACTCGAATATATGCATTGGGGAGATTGTTTCAAGTGTATCCTTAACCAGTACGTAGAACATATGTATTTCAAACAAACGCAGATTTACTTTTGTATTGAACTTGACCTAGTAAAAAATTTGATTTTAAGTAACTGCTGCGCAAGGCATAACTATATCGTAAAACACATGTACCGCATGTAAAAATCAAGTTGCGCATCATATAAAAGATGCTGACCTGGGAAATATTGACTTTTAAAGCTGTAACAACCAACATTCTCAGATCACCTAAGTTACACGTCACTTATCTTCGGCCAGTATTAACCATTGTACTTTGTCTTGATCAATTATTGAACTACCAGAAAATACAATACCCCTCTATTACACTATTGAATCTGAGACAAATATTGATTGACGACTTCACTCGGAATGACGACATTTCCGTGAAATGCATACTCAGACAGCGCTCAACAATCCATAACAACTCGTTTTTAAATAACTCAATAACGTATTTTAATTGCCATAAGACAAGTTTGCATTACAACTTTTAAAACATGATAACATTTCTCACATTAGAAAATACAGCAAGCCTATTGGTGATTATATTCAGAAATGCATGAATTGTGCATCAGTTATGTAATTCAAGGCTCCGTTATATTTCCTTTACAAAATCTCGATTTACTCCTTTCAAAGCGTAATGCATGCACAAGAATTAGAACAGGATTATGCCAGATTAAATGATTATTCATAGGTTTCCCAGTTTGACACTAAGAAATGTCTGGTGCATTATACTCTATACAAATATTAACATTGTATACTAGTAATTCCAAGTCATTATCAGGATATATAAATATCAGATACTGTCGTTGGCAGACCAATACTGCCCACGATGTTGTATTTACTCTTATTCATGGATTAATCTCACTACTGCAGAATTAAATACAAAATTCAGTTACCTCCGGAGGGTATCATGTAAGTTCGGCACTACAAGATTGGCTTTTTAATGAAGAGCATGCCACAATGACTTATGCGGCAGTCACTATCGGACGGCTGCCTGGATATCTGGATGCTTGTGTGTACCATCACAGTAGGGGCGTTTGTTTGTCTGCTTACAGTTGCACAGCCATACCTCTTTCGCTTCATCCAACGTGAACCTAACGGGCTTGAGTTCGGACTTCATTATTTTGTGCATGCCGTCGCATAAAGGCTGTAAAATAGATGTGAATGGATGTAAAACTCTGATTTCAACTCGTAAGATTATTTTTTAACAGTTCAGAAAGGTAGCGTTCCATGAGGGATGTCACAATAAACAGATCTATGCAAACACTCGAAATATTCAGCCATGAAAAACTAACGCCAGCATTCAGTTTTGCGGGACCCAAAACATTGCACCCTTCGCAGTATTACGAGTATATTGAGTATATGAGTTATTTGTATTGAGTGTTACTGAGCTCAAGATTTTTAGTGCTGAGGTGCAAATTAAACAACATTCAAAACATTTTTTACAGCAAGTGTAAGCAATGTTTCCACACAGTTTATACCTGCTTCTCACTGAGCCCACAGGCACACCAGCTGTACCGTTTGTTGGCATCTATATGCAACTTGATAGGCTTGATGCCAGCAATAACGCCTTTCTTCTCAGTGACAGGATTGTCTGAGCCAGCAGTGGTACAGTGGCGCACCTGTCAGCCAGCAATATGGGTTTAAGTCGTAACATACAACCATCCATGCAAATTTTTTTTTAATTGGGCCAAGCACATTTCTGTCTATTATAATTAGAAAGAAATGTATAATTATACTACAGAAATATATATATATATAGAGAGAGATCGATAGATAGATAGAGATAGACAGAGAGAGAGAGAGAGAGATACCTATAATTGAATTAGTACCACATACTTGTGAATGACTGTACCCACACATGCACCATGTGTATGTCTTTCCTGGGTGGAGCATCATTTTAAATGGCTTCTTGTCATATGTTTTACCCTTTTCAGGAATATATTTTGCAGTGAAGTAATCTTCAGGTTTGGTAGACATTCTTACCTAAAACAACACAAAAATTGATAATTAAATCTGCATTGCTCAACAGGGTGCTAGAATTATTTTTTAGAATTAATGTCGGGCAAGTGGGTTATGAAACTGGTTGCCCGGAGATAATAGTCACTTGCCCGAACTTGGTCCAACTAGTCAACATCCAGCATTTCACTTAACGGCACGGTAGAAAGTTGAACAGCTGATACGAGTTTGTACACAAAATATATTCATGTTGGGACACAGCACGCAGTTTGTTTTAATTTTTAAATTTTGTAGGCCCTAATTGTCAGTTTATTATCAAAAACCCACCACTCTCACAATAAATTAATAAAATATGTTCACGTTTATTTGGGGCTGGATCGTAAGCGCAGAGAATATAGCAGTGCATGCATGCATATATATAAATTATAATAGACTGACAGCACAGTATACTGGTATACAGTGTATCTGTTTTTGTGTACTTCAGCAAAGAAAATCCTTGTTCACAGGTTGCGGTAGAGGGGCAAACATTTGAGGTAGTTGATCACGTAAACAACCATGCCTGGCCTGGGGGCCGGGTTTACATCTTACTGTGTGCATGTTGTGTACATCATTGTATCCACCGATTGTTTTATTCGCATTGTGTTTTTTTCATTCAAATCTCGTCGCAGCAAGGCAGCGTCAGGGCTCGAATTAACCGACGGCACCGACGGCAATTGCTGTCTGTGCCCCTATCAATCGCCGTACTGCCCCTGAAAATCCAACCCGACCGACGGCAGTCACCTGCCTTGCCCTTTTGTGTAATTGCCGTCGGTGCCCTTTAATCTACTGCCCTAGTTTTGTTTTTAGTCGAATCAACATAACACGTGCGCGTGCGTGCTGTAGTTGCAATGATCAGCTAAAAACCGATAGTCGCAGGAGGGAATAATAACAGCATCGGATAATTATTTGCTCCTGATAGCAGGCATGTAAAATTTCTTGTTACTGTACTTCCATTAGCAGAGGTGGGTACAGGGGTCAGTGTTACGGTGTAAGCTTACATGGGGGCATATTGTTTTGTACATTAAAAGCAAGTCGATGTTGATGTACTAATTTGTTATGAGTTTCCCTTTATTTTACAAAAGTGCCTTGGTGCCCTTCTCAAACTTTGAGAGTTGCCTTGGTGCCTTTCTATTTTAGAGAAAATTCAAGGCGATTTCTCACATGCCCTAAAAAAATTGCCTTGCCCTTCTCGTCGCTTAATTCGAGCCCTGGGCAGCGTGATGTTGTGTCTGTGCAAAACAATGCAAGGGACGGGTGGAAACAGAAAAATACCATTACCGTCAGTTGTGTCTAGACATTCAATAAAAAAAACTTGCTTGCCCGAACGGGCAAGTGCAATTTCAAGCTACTTGCCCGGGGGTGAATTTTTGGACGGACGATCATGCGATTCTACAAGCTGCATCTGACTATGTCAGATGAGCTAAAAACCCACCACTCTCACAATACATTAATAAAATATGTTCACGTTAATTTGGGGCTGGATCGTAAGCGCAGAGAATATAGCGGTGCATGCATGCAGATATAAATTATAATAGACTGACAGCCCAGTATACTGGTATACAGTGTATCTGTTTTTGTGTACTTCAGCAAAGAAAATCCTTGTTCACAGGTTGCGGTAGAGGGGCAAACATTTGAGGTAGCTGATCATGTAACAACCATGCCTGGCCTGGGGGCCGGGTTTACATCTTGCTGTGTGCATGTTGTGTACATCATTGTATCCACCGATTGTTTTATTCGCATTGTTTTTTTCATTCAAATCTCGTCGCAGCAAGGCAGCGTGATGTTGTGTCTGTGCAAAACAATGCAAGGGACGGGTGGAATCAGAAAAATACTATTACCGTCAGTTGTGTCTAGACATTCAATAAAAAAAACTTGCTTGCCCGAACGGGCAAGTGCAATTTCAAGCTACTTGCCCGGGGGTGAATTTTGGTTGCCCCGGGCAAGCAGGTTTGTCGCGCCCTGCTCAACATTTACATGATACTTGTGTTCAATCTTTTAGCTATAGTTTTTCTATCTTTTTTGCACCTGGTCACTGTTTTGGACATGCATCATTTTCATAGGATCCCTTTAAGTTTAGATTCTTCATTTTTATCATGCTATATTAGAATTCTCTTCGTCCTTTCCTTGTTAATTGTAAAATTGAAACTTTTTCTACTGCAATTCGCAGTTTTGATCTATTGATATAATGAACTTTATTTGTCTCTCTCCTTTTGCGGTAGACCTCCGTTCCTTGGACTTTGAAGACTAATCCTGATAAGGTTACGAGGTTACTCTAACCAAACCATGTGCTATTAAAACAGAAATTACGGTGCTTATGAATAGCAACGTACATTGCACAAAACTCGCAACAGCAGTAAATACGGTAAATCGCGCTGTTCCATGGTATGACATCTGCACTGTTATCTCATATAAGTTATAACTCTAAGGGCGCGTTTGTTTGGTCCGATCCACGGATCTCGATTCAATGGATTAGCTGATCTGACTGTTTGTTTGGTCGAATCACTTGATCTGGATCCACCGAACCCGACCCTGCTAGCGAGGCGGATTCGAACGGGATCCAATATGGCGGCCCGCGCCTCAGCAAATCACAGCTTGTTCTTTGTTAAGAACCATCTCGTGATAGGTCACAACAAAACGTGAACCGGTGAAAGTGAGTTTGTGTTTGTTTGGTCGGATCAGGATTACATGATCTCAATCAGACGGATTCGTCCCAAACAAACGCGACCTAAGCAGTTATGCTGGAACAATGCCAAAACGAAGCACCTGTCACCAATAGTGACAAAAATCTAAATAGCTTCATACACGGCTATTATAGTCTATACCTCGTAACCTCAAAAGGATTAGTCTTTGAAGTCCGACTGTAAGTTTAAGCAAGGTACCATTTCGAAGACGTAGAGAGATAAAGTTATATGTCGTCTCTGTTAATGGAGATTGGCACGCGTTTCCTAGAGACAACATGTACCTAAGACAGGCGGCAGAAACAGGGGAAAATTGTCATACTATTACAGCCAGTTTCATTCTCTGCCAACAACGCAAGTCTGTTGTCTCTGTCACTGAGTACTGTCACTGTCAGAGCCCGAGTCAAGGACAAGGCCCGGGCCATATTCCATAATATCAAGAGTGCATAATAGAGAAGAGTATGACACGGTTTTAACAGCGTTTTGCATAGTTTTCAACTGGTAAATAATCTATCAATATGTGAATAAATATATTCAAACTTTACCTTGTTTTCGTCTATGATTCTCCCTTAATCATATGACACCAC
>NW_014578042.1:87415-94466 GCF_000485595.1 Priapulus caudatus | reverse complement strand
TAATTCAGATTACCGGTGTTCACCGGTTTCAAGCCAATTCATTCGTTAGAGTGTTAGTCCTTCTTGACATTAACAATTATAAATATTACCTTACTTTTATATAGCTTACCTACTTCTTTATACCTGTGTCTCTTTTAAAAAGTACCCTGCGGCATTTTGCGCTACGTAATTATTGCTGCGATTTCAATTTTCCAAGAACACACATTTTCACGTTTCACTCGACGCCATTTACATATAAAAAAAATAAAAAAAAACCCGCCTCCCTCATCACTTTCTTTAGATGACAAGGATGATAAACTAACATTTTTTTTTATGGGGCCTAACTTTTTTGAAGAACACATACGATTTTCAGGTTAATTGGTGGTGTCATATGATTTAGGGAGAATCATAGACGAAAACAAGGTAAAGTTTGAATATATTTATTCACATATTGATAGATTATTTACCAGTTGAAAACTATGCAAAACGCTGTTAAAACCGTGTCATACTCTTCTCTATTACTAGTATTATGCACTCTTGATAATATTAATAACATTGACAACAATGACTGAGCATTGACCATAGTGGGGTTTCAGCAGTCTTGTCCGGTACTCAGTATACCACAGTTACACACTATACTGATATACATTTAAGGCTTATTGCCGCAAAGTTATATTGATACCTGAGACAAAGATCCTGTATTAAAACCCCTCTGGTATCGAAGAAAACGAAAAGACATGGCGAGCGCCATTTTGCTGGCTAACAATAAAAGCAGGATGGTCTCCCGTGAATACAAACACTTATTGATAAATATTAGATAACTCTTATGTATGTATATGCATACATATTATACAGTAAAAATTACCTGAATATTTGTTTCTATATTTCTTTATATCTCACAGATAATAATTTAAAATTGTTTAAAAACACGACAACGATCCCAGAAATCTTGGCAAAACCGTTGTCACGGCGACGGCTACGCGTTGTTGATGAATTATGGCGAAATTAAAATTGTAAAGCGTTTTAGACTGTCATTAAAAGTAACAAATATTGCTGATACAAACTTCATGCTATACTACATTATTGAGTAGCATATTATTTGCTGTGCCTTGTGAATATATTACTTATGGTATTACATAAAGAATCACAATGACATCTAGGAAAATTATACAAGGTGGTAATTTGAAATAAATTAGTCTTACTCTTACTCTTACTCTTACTCTTAGGCTTAGCTCTAATACTAGTACTAGTAGTAGTAATAATATAGCCCGCGTACAGTTGCCGCAGGCCTGCGCTGTACGCGGGCTATAGTACTAGAGCTATAGCTTGGGCTTAGATAATTTTAACTAATTTTGTTCTATTTAAAACATGTTTTAATCTAATAATATATCATGGCCAGCTGGTTATTAATATTATGTAAGACAAGTTAGTTTTACACATGGAGTCCCCGTGTCTTCTAGTTCTAATTCTATGTCCAGAGTTAGCTAGGCTTACAACTTACAAATTACAGTTACACAGTTACAATTAAGCACGATCACATTTTCGTTTTTCGCGTTTTGTTTCTATATGGACTGTGCATTCCAAATCGGATGCGTCTCAATATACTGACACTGTTCTTACTCTTACTAGTCTTAGGCCTGTGCTATAGCCTAGGTTATGCATGATGCAGGCACTCTCACCCGCCTCAGTTTTGACAAACTCCACGAACGGTCATACATGATACAATACATATCGAACGACCATGTGACATTGTGTATTGACGTTGGTCTCGCAATAACTAATAAACATCGCCTTTCTCTTTTAGTGTTTGAACAGTACCAAAAAGCAAGGATTCAGTTTGTGCAGACTGTTGCAGAACTTGCTGCAACTTCAAAGCGAACAAATATTGAACCACTCCGTGATGCAGGTATATACGTAAAGTAAACCATATCGAAAACAAGCCATAAAGGGCATAATAATATTAGAAGTGCATAATATTCCAGGATGTCTAATATCATGCACCTCAAGTGACATGAAACCTGCAGTTTGTTAGATATTTTTCGTGCACATTTATTACGAAATCCACAGTTCATTCACATTGAGAATTACTCAAAATGCTCACACTTCATCTTGGCTCTGTGTTCACATTGTTTCGCCACGCTCTTAGCACACAATATTATGGACCAGTGTAGGGCACAATCAGGGTAATAAATACATGAGAGCGATGAGCTATTCGCTCTTCAAACCTCCGAAATCGCTCCCGTGAGGCTCAAAATAGCTCCCGTAAACAAATTTTGACGAGAGCTATGTTTTCCACAGACTTGAAAAAGAGCTCCCGTGAAAAAAAGAGTATTTTTTCCCTGGGCACAATGGTGTGTTCAGATGTGTGAGCCGGCCAAATGTTGCAGAAATATTTTTCATTGACAGGTGTTATGGCATTACTCAGACCCCTGTTGCTGGATGTAGTTCCTACTGTGCAGCATACTGCAGCTTTAGCCCTGGGAAGGCTGGCTGTTCACAACGATGCTCTTGCTGAGGCTATAGTGAAAGCAGATATTCTACCGCAGCTTGTACACTCTTTAGTGAAGCAAAACGTATGTATATGTCAATATCATAATTTATATATCTGCACATAGTGGCAGAGAGAACACAATTTTCTCTGTCAATAAAAAAGTTATGTTACATAGCGGTGCTACTAGCTATAAAGAGTGGGTACTACCTCCACATAGTACAGGTTTAAAATGCTACACACTTTTAAATAAATTCACTATACCCTGTGTACTACAAAGTAATTGTGATTTTGAAAGTAAACTTTGTGTCCTTGTGTGGTTACATGCTAATTTGCGTGCCTCTTCAAAAATATCCCATGGATTTCTTTTGTAGATATATTACAAGGAAGCAGCAGCGTTTGTGTTTAGAGCCGTTGCAAGACACTCCCCTGAGCTTGCTCAGAATGTTGTAGACAGCGGTGCACTAGATTCATTGGTCGCATGTTTAGAAGAGTTTAATCCAGCAGTGAAACAAGAGGCTGCTTGGGCGTTAGGTTGCATCGCAAGGCACAATGAAGGTACAAATGACATCGTATAACATGCAGTCGTCATCATTGAAAAATAAATTGTTCACAGCAGGGTGAAATATGTAATGGATGCATCCTCATTGCGTTTTTTTTGCATTGCACATTTAATACCGTATCACAGCTGAATGACATGTTACTGTCTACTTCTAACAGAGTTATCAATGGCAGTTGTGGATGCTGGTGCAGTACCGTTGCTGTTGCTGTGCCTACAGGAGCCAGAAATTGCTCTAAAGTCAATTGCAGCATCTGCTATCAGTGACATCAGCAAGCACTCGCCAGAGCTGGCACAGACAGTAGTAGATGCTGGAGCCATTGGCCACCTTTGTCCATTGGTTATGAGTCCTAATGTGATGCTAAAGGTATCACGTTTAATGTCATTGATTATATATAAAACATAATAACTGTTACCTTATATGAGTGTGATAGTCTGAGATGTTTTCAACAGACTTTGAAAACTTTGATATATGTCTGCGGTCCATAATCTTCATAGTGAGCATTCTCGTATAATTATAGCGTAGCATAACAAGCACTATGTAGTTATAAGGATATGTCACTGTTTGGTAATCTGTCCAGTGCATTTAGTACGAATAACGTCGATATTGCTTAGCAATTTATATCATAATAATAAATATGCAACTTGTAGACAGCTTAGCAGTCTGTACCGAATCGTATTAATTCTATGAATGTCCTTTATCGGCAGAAACAAGTGTTTTCGGCCCTGAGCCAGATATCTAAACACACAGTTGATCTTGCCGAGAGAGTGGTCGAGGCAGAAATCTTCCCTGCAGTTCTTACCTGTCTGAAAGACTCCGATAAATGCGTCCAGAAAAATGTGGCTACTTTGGTCCGAGAGATAGCGAAGCATTCGCCAGAGGCGAGTCGACTATTTTTTAATTAATTATGATTGTTTGTATTACATACATAAATGTCAACAGGGTACTTCTGTGTGAATATGGAGCTAACAGATCCATTCGGGTGGTTGGGTCACATGGCTGTATTAGCTCACGTGACTGCTCAATATGAAAGGGCAAGATATGGCATTTTTCTTGAGTGGCAAATGTGCAATAAAACCACATTTACCACCTGGCTATCTTTCTACTAAGAGCACTTGTCGTTTTCTTTGAGCGGGTGTATTAATATAAACGTTTGATTGTGTATACGGCGTGTGTGATTACGTATTTCTTCATTAATCAAACAGCTCGCACAACTCATAGTGAATGCAGGTGGAGTGGCAGCGATGGTAGACTTTGTGAGAGAGACGACGGGTAACGTACGTTTGCCAGGTATCATGATGCTTGGATACGTGGCGGCACACTCCGAGATGCTCGCAATGGCTGTGATTGTGTCCCGCGTAAGTGGAAACCTCTACTGATTGGGTGAATGAATGTGCATGTGGACGCATGTAAACCGGAAAAAAATTATTCTGAAAATAGTTTCCAATAGAACTGAAATGAAATATATACATCTGCTAGATGCTAGAATTTGTTAGCATTCATATTCATGTTCACATTAATTTTTACCCCAAAAAACTGTCATGAAAATAGTTTGTAACAGAACTAGAATGAGAAAAATACATCTATATTAAAAACTGGAATTTGTTAGCACAGTGGGCACCATTGTATCTGGCCTCAGGTAAACAGGCACACTGCTTTTAAAAACGTCTTTGAAAAACAATCCTTATGCATGTTGTTGTGTTCACAGCTTATTCGGGACCATCTCTTAATCGGGACACTTATGGTTCCCGACCTGTATCGATGAAGCGCGTACCACTGTGTTCATAGATTTCATACACTGACTGCAGGGTGTGGTGGAGCTATCACGCGCACTAGACGAAGAGCAAGAGGAGCATATCCGTGCGGCCACAGCGTGGTCACTTGGCCAACTTGGCAGGCACAGTCCCGAGCATGCCAAGGCTGTTGCTGAGGTCAACGTCTTGCCAAAATTACTTCACTGCTACCTGAGCACCAGCAGTTCAGAAGACATGCAACTAAAGGTAGTACCAATTGTTTGCAGTCATGCTTATTTCATCCACTGCGTGGAGTGTCAATGATTTAGTTGGAGATAGATGCTTATATATATCTTCTGTTATATATGTAATTGGAAGTGCTTATCATCTTCTTGTTGTTTTTGTTTTGTTGTTGTTGTGTTTGTTGTTGCATGATAGTATGTGTATTAATTATTAAATTATATATCGATACAATAGGCAAAAAAAGCACTAAAGAATCTACTACAAAAATGTGTCCACCTGCCTGCCTTGGAACCACTGCTGCACGATGCACCTCCAAATATTTTAAAGCACGTCGTTGCACAGTTTAGCAAGGTAAAACTCTAATGTAACTATAAACGTTTTGTTTATAAACCATTGTTCCGTAATACATTTAATAAATCATGCTGTGTATTAGTGTGATACGTTGTTAAACTCGGTAATTGGAGAGAGTTATTCATTGTTACGAATGCAATCGTAACAATTTATATAGATAGTCTAACTTTCTCTAAAATTGTATAGGTTCTGCCTCATGATGCCAAGGCCAGACGGGTGTTTGTCACCACTGGTGGACTGAAGAAAGTCCAGGAGATTAAGACAGAGCCTGGTTCTGCACTACAAGAATTCATCAATACAATCAATAACTGCTTCCCTGAGGAAATAGTCAGGTAAGAACTCATCCGACAGATCACAAGTTTATACAACGTCACTAGTGGGTGCATGTCTGTGAGTTCTTTTGAACACTAAAAGGAATCATGTAGGGTTTCGTTATGGAAACTAAATGCTAATCGTCATGTATCACCCAATCTAACTACGATTTTCATGTGATAATTTCTCACAGTCGGTTACTGTGATTGTCTCACATGTTTATTGGCTACGGTTATCAGTGATATATTGATGATTTAATTATGATTGTTTTCCTATTGCAGGTTTTATTCTCCTGGATACTCTGAGACATTACTAGAGCGGGTTGAGCAGTATAATCCTATGACAGCACAGTAAAGCTCCATTAGTAGAGAATACAAAAAATATAGCAAAGTATACTGTCTATTCGTGTATGGTTCCTGTGTACGTCTATACAATTTATATCAACTGTGTTTGATTTTCTATCATATCTGTGTATTAAAAACATTGAAACTAGAAAGTCATTATTGTAATTCCATGTACACATGTACGTGTTAGTTTTAATAAGTATATATATGTTGTTTTCATTGCATATTTTTATCAAATATATTTTGTACTGTAAATGATTATTAGAACTATATTCCGATAATGATAATAGCATAATATCTCTGTGTCATACTTCCTTCCATTACTCATTTGAATTGTCTTCATGTATAAATTTCCGTAAGATGCGTAACCAAAATATTCAGATTTTGCTTAACTAATTTTTAACTATTGAGTTTGTTTATTTCAAGTATAATTATATTATTTGGAATGAAATCTATTGCAAAGGCAACTGGCTGAACAATATAGAAATTACTGAACATTTCACATGAACTAAATCTTTGTAAAGAAATGTCCATCTGTGTAAATTCTATATGTAGTCAGTATTACTGTTGCTGGAGCAGTGATGAAGAATTGTGCAAAGGAGAGAGCGAGAGCGCGTGAGCGAGCGAGCGAAAGAGAGAGAGAGAGAGTGCTCCCAATCATAATGGTCAATTTACAAGAGGCGAACTGCCCACTGTCAACTATACTCGGACAATAACGCGTGCGTGGATTGGATTTGCCCCCACCGCTAGGTAAAATGAATTGGCTACGCCCTTGCAGGTGGCCGAATTAGATTAGGGCAGTCGGCTGCAAAGTAAAGTGAAATCCGAACACTTGCTCTGATTACATTTACCTACTGGCCGTTGGATGGCGCCAGTGACATTTATTTAACCCCAAGAGTTGCAAACAGCAGAAAGATGCGATATGATATGACTACTAGGCACTTTAATTTAATTTAATTTTTTTTTTTTAGGGTTAGGGTTAGCGTTAGGGTTAGGGTTAGGGTTTTTTGTGTTTTTTTTAAGTGCCTAGTAGTCATATCA
>NW_014578042.1:86664-87140 GCF_000485595.1 Priapulus caudatus | reverse complement strand
GGCTGCAAAGTAAAGTGAAATCCGAACACTTGCTCTGATTACATTTACCTACTGGCCGTTGGATGGCGCCAGTGACATTTATTTAACCCAAGAGTTAG
Organism: Priapulus caudatus; assembly: GCF_000485595.1. Taxonomy (NCBI): domain Eukaryota; kingdom Metazoa; phylum Priapulida; class Priapulimorpha; order Priapulimorphida; family Priapulidae; genus Priapulus; species Priapulus caudatus. The sequence continues at coordinate 87,042 of NW_014578042.1, read as the reverse complement.
GGACGTGCTTAGACTGGTTCTCCATCTCTACGCGCGAAGCGTCGTCGAACCGTCGCGAAGCGTGGGATCGTATCGAATATGCCGTAACCATGGAAATGAAAATACATGTCGTATTTGTGTGTGTGTAACCGTAACGTAACGATACGTTGCTAACTATAACAGTTTGTTGTATAATCTCAGCTCATGTTTGGTAGTTTAGGGGAAACTGGCACATCTAGGGCTTGCTGATTGTTCATTTTGTTTAAATGCCAATGCCAATGGCAATGGATTGTTGCGGGAAGGTCCAGGAAGAATGGATTCTCTTGCGGTTGCAGATAACACGATCAGACATTGGTGCGTTCATTATCATGATATGCCATTACGTTAGGTAGTGAGAAA
>NW_014578042.1:74735-83991 GCF_000485595.1 Priapulus caudatus | reverse complement strand
CAAAAAAACACCCCATATCCCAGTTCCCAGTAAAATAAAATCCCAATTCCCAGTTCCCAGGGTCTACATAATATATGTTTCAGGAAATTCAGTAGTTTAGGTTTCAAACACTACATAAATACTAAAATCATTGTCCTGCCCAACAAAAAGTGTGTCTCGGACCTCTCAGTTCTTTTTTTCAAAATTAAAAAATTCTTTAAATTAAGTATTAAAAATATTAGCGCAGAAATTGAAATTCCGACGAATTGACACAATTTTCCCAGATCCCAGACAATTTTAGAGGGTCTTTCCCACGTCCCGATGGACTTCTCAGTCTTCTGTTCCCGAATCACGGAAAATTTATCTGGCATTTCCCAGATAATTAAAATGGCCAATCCTGCATCCCGAAAATACCCGTTCCCCCCCCTCAATATAGTCAAGTATAGTCTTCCATGGTAATACATCATTGTATATGGTGAAGAATGATGAAAGAATGCGTTTCTTGATTCCATATTTTTAAAACATAGTCATCTTTTTTGTACATGTTTATGTATAGCGGATCCTAAAGGGAGCATACAACAGCTTCCCTGCTCGGAAGGCTGCAGTGAGCAACACTGTAGTAACTTCAAACCTATCCATGCTTCCTACTCTTTATGCAGAAACAAAGGTGAAAATTTGGAGAATATTGTGTTTTTGAATGCTTGCATAGTCTCACCAACGATGGAATTTTATTAACACATTTTTCACTGATGTTTTTTCACAAATTTATACTATATATATATGTAATATATAATTATACATATATTTATGCTAATATTACCATCACCTAGCAATTTTATTTGATAAGAATTATTCAGAATTATTGCAAGATTTTATCAAGTCATTGCATTTTATGCATTACTGCTTAGGTTACTAAGAAAGTGGAATAGAACCATCTACTAGGTTTACCATGAACCTGTATTCAGTATGCATTGGTTCTTGGTATTACTTGTAACCTTTTCTCATATATGAGTGAAGCAAGCATCTGCATTTGTAGTTATATATTGTCTATATAACGTCTTTGATTGTATCACAGATGATGGGGCAAGCAAAGGCAAGTGTGAGTCTGGTACAGAGCTTAGCTATCCAAATCTACTGAAGCTTTGCAGTGCTGATACCCCTATATATCAGGTATGAAGGATCATGGAAAGGATAAAATTTTCAGGATAGGTCAGAAATGGGGTAACTTAGAATTGATTACATTTTGGTGGTGATCCGGATCCAATTAATTATTTAATTCGTTAATTAATTAATATAATTTTTCACAGTGAGACAATTGAGCTGCCTTGGCGGAGGTCTGTGCTCTCCGAGTGCTCTAGTTAGTTCATGTTATCAGAAGTGTATAATATAGACATCTCCATACATTACACTCCTGATATAATAATATTATCATATTTCATCCAAACCATAGTTTTTGTATGCGTTTATTTAGGAAACGTTTAATTGCTTTTTATAAGCGTAATACTCTAACTCGAATTCACATAGCTATGATAGCTCCACTCTCGTAAATTTTACTGATTTTAAGTGAGTGGCTTTACCATGTAGTGCACTACAATCTAGGCGAAGGCATTTCCGAGAACAAGAGCTCTGAATGACTCCCCACGGCTGCCAGTTATTGACGCTGAGGCCCGGAAAGATGTGCTGAATGTCTATCGTGATAAAATCGAGAAGCTCTTAGAGAGAAGAGCACTTGGTTGTGAAACACATGGTAAGCAAAAATGTTAGCAAATGCGATCATATCGCTTTTACGGTTTTATAACTTGGTGGAAAAATTTTTGAGCAGAGTATAAAAGTGTAAATACCCTCTTTATACGTGGCAGCATCCCGTTAAATGTTTAGAGATATTGATATTTCTGTTGAACAGAATTCGTGTTCCTCGATAACTGGAAAAGGCACAATGGTTTTGTGTAAAATCTTCGTGAAGTATAGCAGTGCTTCAGTCAGCCATGTGTTACCTCACACAATTGCAAATGACAGCCTCTGTTACTGAAACGCACCAGTACTGTTGTAGAAGTTTGTACCTGAGTTTTCGTCTACATCTTGAAAGAAGAGTGATCGTGTTGGTGATACTTGTGCAGTTGTCAAAATCTCTTTAGCAGAGTTTTTCTCTTTGGATTTCATCGGTTTAGGAAGTCTGCAGATACTATTGACGAGTCTTCAGGAAGAGATTGAACAGCTGTCCATGAGCAAGACTAGTCAGCTGCTAGCGGTGGTCATGGACGAGATTAAAATTCTACGGCGTGAAGTCGAGCTGTTGGCGTCTTCAACAACGTACGTTTTATTATTCATTTTAAGAGCGGGAATTGCTTCAATTTTATTTAACGTTTTTTAGGTGCCATTGTGTGTGCTGGCTTATGTGCGCGCACGCGTGCATGTGCATGTGTGCCCGTGTTTGGTCAGGCTTTGTCAAATATAATCCTACCAATTTGATGCAAATATCAAAGCAACAAGGGACGTTTATGCATGGACTGCTGGACCAAAGCTACATCATGCATAGTCTAGAACTATAGCCCTCCCGCTCGGCGGAGCGGAGCGGAGGGCTATAGTTCTAGAGCTACATCATGCATTGCACACACGCACCCACCTAGCCACACACACGTACACCACATAATCCCACCGGTACTCTGTTCTTCCAGTTCAAAGTGGGGAATAAAACTATGGAGACATGTGGTTCCAATTTGTTATTGCCAGGAAATGTGAAGATGCTGTCCTTGCCAGGAACTGAATATGACCATGTAAAAATACAGTGCATGGGCACATCACTAGCAAGATTTATAAACCTAAGACATATCGACCTTTCACTTAATGCACTTACTTCATTGCGGGTTAGTATAAAGTACTATAAGGCTATGTGATAACTAAAATCTTAGTCAACTCTGTGTGTATTGTAGCAGACCACTGCATACGTGTGTGTGCATGTCTCTGTGCGTGCTTGTTTGCGTGCGTGCATATGTGTGTGCGTGTATGTTCATTTTGTCCAATTGTATTCTAAAAGTATGTCAATATGCCACTTCGTACATGATTACAACATCTCCAATGGTTTGGTAAAGAATTAGGTATTAGGACTATATGGGAACAGCGATTACAAACACGTATGAGACGTGATTGTTATTCAAGTCGTTTAAATGTTTTTCAGGGGTTGGAAACGCTGGGCCAATTGGAAAAACTCAATATGTATCCTTCAAATAATCATCACTTGGTAATGATAATGATGATTTTTGTTCTCTCTCTCTCTCACACACACACACACACACACACACACTCTCTGTCATCTCTGTCTCTCGCTCTCTTTTTCATCCCCACTCTCCTTCCCTTTCTTTCCCTCCCTCCCTCCCTCCTTTCTCTCCATCTCTCTCTCTTTCTTACTGTCACTCATCCTTCTTCCCCTCTACTTCTCCATACTATCTCCCTCGTTATGTGAATAATTCAGTCATAATATACTAATCTTTTCCTTCCTCCTCCTGCTCCTCCTCCTCTTCTTCTTCCTCTTACTCCTCCTCCTCTTACTCCTCGTATTTCTCCTCCTCCTCATCCTTCTCCTCCTCAACCTCTTGCTCCTCCTCATTCCCATCCACTTCCTCTTGCTCTGCTTCCTCCTTCTCTTGCTCTTCTTCTTCTTCCACCTCCTCCTCCCCTTCCTGCTCCTCTTTTTCCGCCGCCTCCTCCTCTTCCTCTTCCTCCTCCTCATCCGCTTACTTCCTCTTCCTCCTCCTCTTGATTCTCCTCCTCCTTCCCATCCTCTTCCTCTTGTTCTGCTTCATCATCCTTTTGCTCTTTATCCTCCTCTTCCTTGAGTACTACTCCTCTGGTAATAGACTAGTCGAGAGAAGCTATCCGGTGTTCCACTATTCTGATGAGACAAAATACAAAAGTGTGTATTACTGAAGTATCCCACTGTTTCCTTCTTAACTGGTGCCTACCAATGCAGATATCACAACAACCTTACTCTACTGAGTGAGCTCTTCAGACTACATCACAACGCGAGACTGAATGAGGTTGATATCAGAATGAATCCTGTTTCGCTAAATGAGAAAGATTACAGGCTGTTCCTCATACATCTACTGCCAGATCTTGAACTGCTCGGTATACTTCGAATGTTTGAAAGCAACTCTTAATCTATCTCGTTCATTTTGTTTTTCTCTTTATTAAATTTTATACTTTTTTAAGTTTTTTTATTATATTCCTAAGACCTTTATCAGTTCTTCAAATTATTTCTGTTGCCTCTTGGGATAATTGTTCAGCAAATGGATGTGAGTTTATATAATACTCATTGGTGTTTCATATTGCGCGTGCTCTTTTGCAAATTATAGACGACAGCAAAGTGTGGTCCAGTGAGAGAATGGCTGCACAGCTGTACTTTACAAAGTTTAGTGTTCAACAACCAGATAAAGGTCACCCAGTTTCGACAGTGGTGCCACCTAGAGTTCGTCTAGTGCAACAAGTCTTACGGTTAACAGGTAGGTACTGCATGGAGCACGAATTATTCCACCTAAAGCTAGAAAGTCGTAATAATTAGTAATGACACACAAGTAATCACTGGCTGTAGAGTTGATAGGAAATTTAAAGGAAAATTAATTAAATGATACATGTGCAATATAGAGTGGGGGGGGGTACATTCCCACTTTCCCAGCAAAAAACACCCCGTATCCCAGTTCCCAGTAAAATAAAATCCCAATTCCCAGTAGTTCCCAGGAAATTATGTAGACATGTTTCAGGAAATTCAGTAGTTTAGGTTTTCAAACACTACATAAATACTAAAATCATTGTCCTGCCCAACAAAAAGTCTGTCTCAGACCTCTCAGTTCTTTTTTCAAAATTAAAAAATTATTTAAATTAAGTATTAAAAATATTAGCGCAGAAATTGAAATTCCGACGAATTGACACAATTTTCCCAGATCCCAGACAATTTTAGAGGGTTTTTCCCACATCCCGATGGACTTCTGTTCCCAAATCACGGAAAATTTATCTGACATTTCCCAGTTCCCAGATAATTAAAATGGCCAATCCCGCGTCCCGAAAATACCCGTTCCCCCCTCAATATACTCAAGTATAGTCGTCCATGGTAATACATCATTGTATATGTTGAAGAATGATGAAAGAATGCGTTTCTTGATTCCATATTTTTAAAACATAGTCATCTTTTTTGTACATGTTTATGTATAGCGGATCCTAAAGGGAGCATACAACAGCTTCCCTGCTCGGAAGGCTGCAGTGAGCAACACTGTAGTAACTTCAAACCTATCCATGCTTCCTACTCTTTATGCAGAAACAAAGGTGAAGATTTTCAGGAGCACTCAGAGGCGGTTGGCGGATCATTTTTTGGTGCTGCGGGATGCGGATCTATGGATGCTGATATAGTCCGGTGGGTGAGTTCCCCTTTATGCCTCTTCCCCGAGGGTGTTGTTTTTTCTGATAATCCACTAGCATAAACAAGGTACTCGCTTATCGTCCGTACCTTGCTGGAGGCAGCTCGCATTGGATAGAGGTGGTATCGAGCCAATCAGGGCTTTAGAGAATTCAGTTGTGGTGCGCCTGGAGTAAAAAAAATGAGGCAGAAACGTGTGGCGAGTTTGGCTTCTGATACAATCGGTCCAAGAGATGTCAAGTTTGACGGACAATAGCTTTGAGGAACATAAAAGTTTATAAGAAATACTACGAACATGACTAAGGCCGTGGAGAGAATGAAGGTGACTCAGGATCACAAGTCTCCGTTGAGGAAACGTCGCCAGTTACTTGTTTCCAGAGACGTCGGACTTGTAGGGGCGCCTGAGTTCCTGACGCTGTGGGTTAACGCTGAAATATAGGGGGCCACGAGGCCGCCATTATTGCGGGTAGGGACGGGCGCGGGTTTCCATAGCTGCCTAACGGATCCCGTGTCGGTCGGCCAAGCGACGCCCGCCCTGCCGCCGTGAATGTTGCACCGCCACTGATTCCGGGTTTCTGTTAGGAGCATCCATGGTAGTTGCGTCACGTGGGTTCTCTAGGCCTGGCCTGGTACTCAGGCTACTCACCCATGGGCATTCAGAATTTAAGTTAGCGCCTTCGGTCGGAACGAATCTTGGGTTAATACCCCATAGTGTCGGAGTTTGAGACGGGGATCCGGCGAAAGTTGTAGTCCTTGATAAACTCCGGGAATCCGCTATAACATGAATGTGGCTCGAGGGTGGTGTTGTAAGACTCCAGACGTATTATCAGACTGGTAGGGGAAGGCCTGTTTGATTTACAGAACATGTCTGTGTGAGTTGCTCATTTGCGAGAATGAAGCGAAGACGGCGCCACTGAGCGGAGGAGCTGCGCCGGAGGCTGACGAAGCACGGTTCGTGCGAGGAGGATTGCTATGGCGCGGAAGAAACCCGGAGGCGATGAGGCCTCGCGATGGTGGGGAGAATGCCTTCGTGGCAGAGGCTGCTATATTCCCCCTGACAGCGATGGCGAATCCGAGTTGGCAGGGGCGTCGAGTCGCGGTCTCGAAAGACACCTCGCGCCGCGTATGCCGAGAACCGCTCCGTGGCACGAGTGGCAGAGGCTCTCCACAAAACCCAGCCCCGTGCCCCGGTGAGAAGCGCCGCCGCACGTGCAGCGACGCTCAGTTGCAGGCAGTTGTCGCGCGATCGCACGAGGACGGCAGGAGCAGGAGCGACAAGCCAGCACCTGAGATATGATCCAGGCTGGTCTCCTCCGCGCGCGGTGCCGTGCACCGCTAGTGTATGTTTTTGGGATCGACCTGCGTCGAATCTGAAGGGGGAGAGTGTAGCGGTGGCACCTGGGACGCTAGACCGAGTTCCACAGAGGGTGGCTCCTGGAACGGAGTGTGGGTTGATCTGTGTTTGTGACTGTATAAATTTATTTTGTGATGTCTGCTGTTATAGTGTGACGTTTTCGTGTGTGTGTTTTGGCCACTCATCGAATTAATCGAGAATAAGTCGAGTCCGCTGCATGGGGGCAGCCATGTTGGGTTTAGCCCCTCCACTCCAGCGGCGCGTGAGTGCGCTGGCTCGTGTAAACAGCTTAGGCAGTGACGTGTCCGAAGAAGACACTGGGATGAGTTCTACTAAACGCGGTGAATCGTTGAAGGAGACTAGTGTGTGCACGTCGTCCTGGTAGCCGAGTGAGGAAGGACTCGGCAGTTAGTATAGCCTACGGTCTACTTCCGATGGTATGGACGTGCTGTAGAGTGGCCTGTGAGCTGGTGGTGTGTGTGCGGTTATGGTGACAATTAGGCGACGAGTGACCATACTAATAGTACTACTAGTACTAAGTGGTGAGGTACTGTACCGGTCAACGGCGTTTTGGTGTGTGCCGTTTGCCTCATGGGTGAGGAGAAGGCAGGCGCGTTCGGTTAGTTGGTGAGTAGGCACTGTCGTACTGTCCTTTGTCCGTTGTGGGGTGCGTGAATATATACAGTACTATTAGTAGTCGAATAATTGAACATGGTTGGTTTAATATTCCTAGACTATGAGTACGGGTATTTGAGAAGTATTGAACTCTCCGTGCACGGCTGCACGAGAGGAGAGCCGCCGGTTAGCTGGTAGGCCTATGGCCCGGCTGCGTTCGTAGTTTATTCTACTTGTTTTAACGGCTCTGTGCTGACCCGTGGTGTTGCACTTGTTATTCAGCGTAACTGTATAAGGCTGGCAGGCAGGGGTGGGTTACCCGTTGTCGTGTCTGAGGTATATGTCGCTCCCTCGTCTCGGCATTGGTTTGACGTAATCTCTCGCGACGCACCGAACGGAACACGGCAAGAGATAGGTCTATTGCGGGGGGGCGCAGTAGCATGCAAAAAGGCCCGGGTGGCTGCGAGGCGGGGGGCCGACGATGCACGTGCGCAGCTACAACGTCTCCAGACACATACGGTAAGTAAATATACCTAGATTGTGTGCTAGCCATCATAAGGTGTCGACCTGGGTGGCGCTCCATCGGGTGTCGCCGGAGAGTGACGGAAACGCTACAACATTTACACTCCTGAATAATAATAATTATGCATATTTTCATCCAAAAACCATATGTTTTTGTATGCGTTTATTTAGGAAACGTTAATTGCTTTTATAAGCGTATACTCTAACTCGAATTCACATAGCATATGATAGCTCCACTCTCGGTAAATTTTAACTGATTTTAAGTGAGTGGCTTTACCATGTAGTGCACTACAATCTAGGCGAAGGCATTTCCGAGAAGCAAGAGCTCTGAATGACTCCCAGGCTGCCAGTTATTGACGGCTGAGGCCCGGAAAGATGTGCTGAATGTCTATCGTGATAAAATCGAGAAGTCTTAGAGAGAAGAGCACTTGGTTGTGAACACATGGTAAGCAATGTTAGCAAATGCGATCATATCGCTTTTACGGTTTTTATAACTTGGTGGAAAAATTTTTGAGCAGAGTATAAAAGTGTAAATACCCTGCTTTATACGTGCGCATCCGCTGAAATGTTTAGAGATAAAAAAAAATTGATATTTTGTTGAACAGAATTCGTGTTCCTCGATAACTGTGAAAAGGCAGCAATTGGTTTGTGTAAAATTTTCGTGAAGTATAGCACGTGCTTACAGTCAGCCATGTGTTAGCTTCACACAATTGCAAATGACAGCCTCTGTTACTGAAACGCACGCAGTACTGTTGTAGAAGTTTGTACCCTGAGTTTTCGTCTACATCTTGAAAGAAGAGTGATCGTGTTGGTGATACTTGTGCAGTTTGTCAAAATCTCTTTAGCAGAGTTTTTCTCTTTGGATTCATGCGTTTAGGAAGTCTGCAGATACTATTGCGAGTCTTCAGGAAGAGATTGAACAGCTGTCCATGAGCAAGACTAGTCAGCTGCTAGCGTCGTCATGACGAGATTAAAGTCTACGGCCGTGAAGTCGCAGCTGTTGGCGTCTTCAACAACGTACGTTTTATTATTCATTTTAAGAGGGGAATTGCTTCAATTTAATTTAACGTTTTTTACGGTGCCATGTGTGTGTGCTGGCTTATGTGGCGCGCACGCGGTGCCATGTGCATGTGTGACGTGTTGTGTGTGTGTGGTGTGTGTGTGTGTGTGTGTGTGTGTGCCGTGCGTGCGTGCTGTGTGTGTGTGCGTGTGTGCGCGTGTCGTGTGCAGTGGGCCCGTGTGTGCGTGTGTGTGCGATGCTGTGTGTTGTGCGTGGTGCTGTGTGTGTGTGTCGTGTGTGTGTGTGTGATGTGTGTGTGTGTGTGTGTGTGTGTCTGTGTGTGTGTGTGTGTGTGTGTGTGTGTCGTGTGTGTGTGTAGAGT
>NW_014578042.1:64716-74710 GCF_000485595.1 Priapulus caudatus | reverse complement strand
GGAGATATATGTGTCATGATGCTTGCTATAGTTCTCGGCCAACGATGGAATTTATTCTAAGCACATTTGTCCACTCATGCTTTTTTCACAGAATTATACGAATCTAATATAGATATAAATTATATACGATATATTATGCTAATATACCATCAACCGTAGCCAAATTTTATTGATAAGAATTATTCCAGAATTAATTGCAAGATTTTATCCAAGTCAATTGCAGTTTATGCATTACTGCTTAGTTTACTAAGAAAGGATAGAACATCTACTAGGGTTACCATGAACGTATTCAGTATGCATTGGGTTCTTGTGTATTGGACTTGGTATATCCTTTTATCTCATATATGCAGTGAATGCAAGCAGCGCATTCCTGTAGTTATTATAAGTTAGTCTATTACAAGCAGGTCGTTGATTGTATCACAGGATGAAGGGCAGCAAAGGCAAGTGTGAGTCTCGGTAGCAGAGCTTAGCTACTCCAATCTACCTGCGCCTTGCAGAGTGCTGAACCCCTAATAGTATCAGTAATGAATAAGGATCATGAAAGGATAAAATTTTTCAGAGGATAGTCAGAAAATGGGGTAACTTAGCCAATTGAATTACCTGTTGGTGGTGATCCGGAGTCCAATAATTAATTTAATTTCGTCTAGATTAATTAATAGAATTTTTCACAGTCGAGGACAAGTTCAGCTTGCCCAATATGCGCGGAGGGTCTGTGCTCTCCGAGCAGTGCTGCTAGTTATTCATGGTAATCAGACAAAAGTTTTTTGTATATATTATAGAAATCTCCATACAGTTGTAGCGCTCGTGCAAACCGCTGAACATACGAGAGAACTCGACGCACGTTCCGACACCGACTGTTAGGATAAGGCGGATCGGCCTAGACCGAGTTCCTAACAGGGTGCTCCCTGGAACCGGAGTGTGGGCTGACTCTCGTTTGCGACCTGAGTATACAATTGATTTGTGTCTGCTGTTGTGTAGTGTGCGTTTGTTGCGTGTTGGTTTCGCCAGCTATCAATCATGAGTACAACTGCAATCAAGTAGTAAAAATCGCGAGTCCCTGTCAATGGGTGGCCAGCATTGGCTATTAGCCACCCCCTCCAGCGTCCGGGTGAAGTGGAGCTGGCCCGTGTACAACAGCAAGGCCATGACGTGTCAAAAGAGACACGGCATAGTTCTACCGCGAATCGTTGAGGAGGACAGTGTGTGCGAAGTTCGTCCCGTAGCGCTCGATGAAGGAAGACTCGCATGGTAGAGTAGCACGACGTCTACTCCATGACCGTATGCGTGCTGTAAGAGTGGACCTGTGAGCTGTTGTGCTGTGTGCGGGCGTAATATGATGGTGACAATCTAGCGTACGAGTACCCAATAGCTACTACGTACACTAGGTACTAGTGGTGAGGTAACTGTAACTTCGGTCAACGGGCGTTTTTGGCGTGTGCCTTGCTCATGGGTGAGAGAGGGCAGGCGCGTCTGGTAGTTTGGTGAGTAGGCCACTGTCGTGACCGTCCTTTGTATTGGTGGGGTGCCGTGAAGAATTACAAGTACTATTAGATAGTCGAAATATTAAACAGATTGGATTTGAAATATTATTCCTAGACAGAGTACGGGTTAATTATGAGAAGTTTAACTACAGTCGCACGGCTTGCCAACGAGAGGAGGGCCGAACCGGTGTACTGTAAGCCTATGGACCCGGCTGCGTCCCGTGAGTTTGATTCACCGTTGTTAGACGCTCGTCTGACCCGTGGTGTGCAGCTTGTTATTCGACGGTAACGCTATAAGGCTGGGCAAGGCAGGGGTGGGTTGACCCGACAGTTCACCGTGGTCCGGTGTCTTGTACAGGTATTAGTTGGTTCGCGCCCACGTAGCTCCGCTAGTGGTTGGACGCTAATTCGTCTACCACGACAGCATCCGAAATACCGAGAATCACCGCAGAATAGGGCTCATTCCCGGGGGGGCGCAGTAGCACTCAGCGCGTCCGGTTGGCGTTAGCGAGGTCCGGCGCCCGACGATCACCCGGCCGCGTACCAACGCTCCCAGACACAACGGTAAGTAATTACCCTAGATTGTGTGCTAGCCAAGTCATAGCGGTGTCGTACCGTGGCGAGCCCATCGGGTGTACCGCCGGAGAGAGTCTGACGGAAACAAAAACTACCTCGGTGGCCCGGCCCCAGATTTACTGCATATGTATACGTGGGTATGCATTGAGGGGCTGCACGTGGGTTTACCGATTGCGTAGGTGTCGTCTGTCAGGAGTGTGGTTTGTTAGTCGAGCGCTGCATGACGGAGAGACCGGCCGTGAGATGCCGCTAATGGGTGCGCTGCTCGCTATGCAGTCTGACATTCTTAAGGCGATGATATAGTATCAACCTACGTTCTTAGATGTTACGGGTCGGATGTCAACAGCACCCACTAAAATAGGGCGGAAGTTGGTCTAGGTTTGCGCCCGGGAACGCGTAAGGCAGCAGCAGCCACGCGCGTGATGGTTTTTGACGGCGGTGGCTGCGAGCGTGTTTTGCCCGCGTGCCCCACGTCACCATGCGTGTTTTTCTGGGGTGGGTCCGGCGAGGACCCATATGCTGCCTCGCATAAGGCAAGGCTAGAACGAACATGCGGATGGCCCTACAGCAACTAACGCTCTAGGGGAAGAGGATTAGCGCTGGAAGAGAGTTTCGCAGTATCACAACAGAACCTTCCCGATGTGGAGGTCGTGAGAGGAAGGTATATGGTAGTGTTACCCCCGATCATGAGACTTTCTAAGGGATAGGGGTTTTTCCTCCGTAAATATGGTGATATGGTATGGTTATAGGGGGAGCCCTCTCGGGGTTAGAGCTGTTATTCCAGCGAGTAGGATGCTTCTACAGCAGTGACTTCATGAGTCACGCTTCTTTGCTGGGGCAAGTGGACAAAAATGCTGTAAATTGAGCGACGAGATATCACTGTCGGTGCCGGTATTAAGCTTCCCCAGATGGTGTAGCTGAGGAGTGACCGTATATAACCTGCAATGTCTACGCGAGGGCGAGTGATAGGGCTGAGGGTGTAGACGCAGAGTCGGTTGGTGGTCTGGTGGTCGGCCGGGAACGTGCGGGTCAAACCCTCATGAGTGATTCGCCGTTCGTAGCTACGGATGTCCAGGCGGATAGTTGATAGGAACACGGGTTTGGACGCCCGTTACGGATGGCGCTTTAGAGAATTTAATCTTCGTTGTCTAGCCGCAAGTATAGCTCCAAGTGAAAAGAAGGTGTGGGGCAGTGGTTGCGCCTCGAGATTGGGTTCTGGGCTGGTCCTGTACCCCACTGGGTGGGCCCGGGCACGCGAGGAGCCGCTTGGGTGGTTGATGTTTCATAACTCCAAGTAAGTCTCGAACGCTACCGGATATAGGATAGTTAGTGTAAACACCTTCCGTGTCACTACGGTTATGGCGTCCCCGGGTAATAAGGTGGTTCAGATCACACGCGAGGGTGGACTCGTTGATGGTCGTGAGTGCATAAGCCATATAAGTAGCCTACTCCCGCTTCTAAGTCGAGTCTAGGTTCTCTTGCCAATTGGGTGAAGTGATTCCATGCAGTCTGTAGTTGCCGCGGATAAATGTTATCGTTGTCCCATGGGTGATGTCCTTGGTGCGTGTGATAGGCTAACCCCTGGAAGTTGTCACGATGTGTATACACGCACTGGCCCTCCGGCGTAGCGAAATTACCTGCGGGCTGGGTTAGTTGGATCAAGAAACTCAGGAGCAATGTTTTCACAGGGGCTCCGTCCGCTCCCATAGGTCAATTACGGGAGAGGCTCGTAATGCTGTCCTGTACCACGAGCCGCGGCAGTTGGCGTGCATTAGTTTATGGGCGGGGGCGGGGTCGGATTCTATGGATGCGATATAGTCCCGGATTGGAGTATCCTTCCTCCTTCACAGGGTACTTTCTTGAGATACAATCTACCTGTCGGAACCTTGCTTAGGCCGCTTGGTAAGAGTGTAAGCCAAGGGCTGGGCCAGGTCTCAAAAACGTGGTTTGTCCGCTATGGTCCGGCGCGGCTTTTGAGCATCCGAGCTGCCAGTGGGAGACAGGGATGACAGTCTCCCGCAAGTTAGGCGTGCAGTACTTGTTTCCAGAGCGGACTCTGTAGGGGCGCCTGAGTTCCTGACGCTGTGGTGTAACGCTGAAATATGAGGGGGCCACGAGGCCGCCATTATTGGCGGGTAGGGACGGGGCGCGGGTTTCCATACTGCCTACGGATCCCGTGTCGGTCGCGCCAAAGCGAGCCCCCTCTCCGCCGTGAATGTTGCAGCCGCACTGATCCGGGTTCCTGTTTAGGAGCATCCATGGTAAGTTGCGTCACGTGGGTTCTCTAGCCGCTGGTACGTTCAGCTGACTCACCGCATGGGCATTCAGATTTAAGTTAGCGCCTTGTCGGAACGAATCTTGGGTTAATACCCCATAGTGTCGGAGTTTGAGACGGGAGTCCGCGAAGAGTTGTATCCTTGATAACTCCGGAATCCGTGCATCAACATGAATGGGTCGAGGGTGGGTTGTAAGAACTCCAGACGTAGATTATCAAGACTGGTAGGGAAGGCCTGTTTGATTACAGAACATGTCTGTGGAGTTGCTCATTCGAGGAGAATGAACAAGCGATGACGGCGCCACTGAGGGAGGAGGCCTGCGGCCGGAGGCTGAGAAGCAGGTTTCGTGAGGAGGGATCTGCTATGGCGCGGAGAGAAACCGGAGGCGATGGAGGCCTGCGAATGGTGGTGGAGATGCCCTTCGTGCGGAGCTGCTATTATTCCCCCTGACAGCGATGGCGATCCGAGTGGCAGGGGCCGTGAGTCGTCGCGTCTCGAAAGACACTCGCGCCGCGTGATGTGCCCGAGAACGCCGGTGCACGAGTAGCAGAGGGTCTCACAAAACCCAGCCCCGTGCCCCGGTGAGAAGCGCCGCCAGCACGTGCAGGCGACGCTCAGTGCCAGGCAGTTGCGCGCGATCGCGACGAGGACGGCACGAGGCAAGGAGCGACAAGCCAGCACCTGAGATAGATCCAGGCTGGTCTCCTCCCGCGCGGTGGCGCGTGCACCGCTAGGTATGTTTTTTGGCGATCGACGCTGCGGTCGATCCTGAAGGGGGAGGAGTGTAGCGCGTGCACCTGGACTCGCTAAGACCGAGTTCCTACCAAGAGGGGCTCCTGGAACCGGAGTGCTGGGTTGAATCTGTGGTTTGTGACGTGTATAAGATTTATTTGTGATGGTCTGCTGTTTTAGTGTGCGTTTTCGTGTTGTGTTTTGCCAGCTCATCGAATTACATCGAGATAAGTCGAGTCCGCTGCATGGGGGCAGCCATGTTGGGTTAGCCCCTCGCTCCAGCGGCGCAGTGAGTGCGCTTTCCGCCGTCGCTGACACAACCTCGTGGTTGAAGGATAGCACCCTTTTGTAGCTTGACACTAACGCGAACAGTCCCCGTGTCCGAATAGTCCATAATAGAATCCGCGTAAAATTGGAAATGCGTGAATAACCATGATTAAGACATATATCTGTTTTATATCGATCAAGAAAAACAGAATCGACTTATATATTACTACTCAAATTGTATATTCCTGTGTAATATCTAGTGATATCAATTACACATCAAGTAGGCGACGACTCAAATAATGTGAACTACGCGTGCGTGCGTGCGTGCGTGCGTGCGTGCGTGTGTGTGTGCATGCGCACGCGTGTGTACATACAATGGGATACTAGATGCTACAATGATTATAAAAGTAATTACAAATAAAATTGTGGTAGTATAATTATGGTAGTATGATTGTTTGGCACGTTTAAAAGATTTTTAGCGAGTAGGCCTATATCATTATTTAATTTGATTTCTATACAATAGTTCCTTTGCATTGTGGGGTGCCTTAATGATTTTAAATTACCTACACTTATCCTAAGAGTGCATGGAATAACTCTAGATTTTATTTTAAATCGTTCTCAGAAAACTTTATCCAAAATTATTTGGATTTTTTTAGAATATATATCCTTGCACCAGGACAGGTCTCAAAATCTTATACTAACCAATATTAACAATACAAATAACCAAATTACATAATGATTAATGTATATATTAAGAATATGCTTTCTTGTTCTACATGAATAATTTATTAATTAGTAACGTATTTCTAATGAAAATTATTTATTTCTAGTGCTTTATTTTTCACAAGGTTTCTATGTTATTGTGTAGCGAATCTTGTAGCTAACTCATCTTCTCATCTCAGCGATCATACAACAACACAAGCGAGTTGTGGGTGTTGTAAAATATTTCGGAAAAACACACGATGTTTCTGGCTCTTCTGGTAGCAAAACCATTTAGATTCGCGCTGATATTGTTGAAGGATGAACGGACGGTCTTATACACCAGTTTCATTCCACGCACACTCATTTGTTGACGTTAAAGTCGGATAAGCTATAGTAATTACGTGAAGGATTGGTTCGTTTGCAATCATTTGATTGATCTATTCCCCCACTCTGTTGAAATTGCGCCGAAGAGAAAGGCATTTTAAACAAAATGATCTGTTGGCAGCATCAGAGTTAGTGAATTGCCATGGGTTGCCACGCATCATGGCACACATGGGTACCCACATGCTACCAGGAGTGTCATAATATAGATTCTATTTATAATCTATTTATAATATCTATCTGTTTAATTTCTATTTATAATCTATACTATGACACTCCTGATGCTATGGCACGAGCACCAGCCAGCACGAGCATCAGTGAATGTAGTGCTGCGCACGCAAGTCCACAGAATACAAAATTTGCCGTGTACGGTACTAGGTATTTTGACGTGACAGTAAGAGAATTAGTGGACTTTAATATTTAAGTAGAGCTATTCCAACGCCAGATGAGAGAGCTTAACCGGGCATGATAACAATATCGATTACGCTCTGGTTAATTTTCATGTATGCCCTGAAAAATTGGCAGTTTATGAATGAATTATTGTATTTCGTGGCGCCAGGCATGCATCGTGAATTGGAGCCCTTGTTCTGCACCTGGTTATTCCCATTACTTCTATTGATTGTGTGTGATGGGCCTGGATACGGTGGCTACACGCACGTAATACCTGGCTGCGGTAATATAGAGCTATAATAATAGCATGGGGGTAGCGGGAGTAAACGTAATGGCTATAATTGTTGCTGGAATGATTTTCATACAAAGCCGTAACCGCGGGCCTATAGAGTTAATAGAACCTGTATATATATATATGTATAACAACGTAGTGTGGAAATTAACAATATTCTCTTGCGGATTGCTTTGTTTTGTCCTGTATCTTATATATACGCACCGCAAGTATAGTGTTTATTCACTGCCTGTAAAAAGCCTCGCTGACTATAAAGACCTACTAGTTTCATACATACAGTACAGTGGTCACCTTGATGGTAATTAGGACCTAGCTGTATTACTAGAGGAGAAGAAAAACACGGTTCATTATTTTACGGGGATTATCAGAGAGTAATTAGACAAAACTACAAATTCATATTTTCTTACTTTGTGCGATTGGTTTGGATTTGATTGGCGCAAGATCCACATGAAAATAGCGCATCAAATCTTTAAATTGCAAATCGTACGTCCTGTAGGTTTGAAGTGTCAATTATAGTAGATGCAGCTGCTATTTAGAAAGTTTATGCACATTACTACGTGAGCGTAATGTATAGCTTGCAGAAAATATTGATTTGGCCTCCCAAATTACCGGAGCTGTAAAATGTAGTTAGTTAAAATAGACCGCTCGTGAAAATTCTGTTAAATGAGCTCTTCTAAGAAATGTTGGTCTTTCTAATCAATATTTCAACATAAATGTGACATGTCAAACAATGTTACAATGCATATCACATTTTGTGGAATATATCGATTCTTGTTGTGGCTGTTTATAAGATTGTAACACTCAAAAAAACTGCTGGGCACGCTAACCTTTGATCTAATTTGATCCAATTTCAATCAATCAAAATATACCATTCTACGGTAGGCAGTGCTGTTTCGCCTCCTTTTCCCTGTATGAAACCGACCAATAACCCTTCTAAACAGTAGGTGGCGCAACATGCCATGCTGCAAGTGTCAATAACGGGAACCCACCTCCTTTAACCAATTTGGTTTTTCTAAACTAAAGATGTAAGAACCACTGAAAAAACAACAGTAAGAAATGTGAATAGACTCATATCATATGCATTTATATATTTCCATGAAACAAGTACATCCAAATGTTCATAACACTTAATTTGTCTCTAATTACTATGCAGCACTTTGTCTACCCATTTATTTTCAGAATTCATTATAGGCTAATATATACTATATAGCCTAATTCTTGACAAAATAAAAATAATAATCTGTTTAAAATTTTCAAGCTCTTGAATACAGGTACACAGGCTAACAACAGCCTATCTGGTCTATCAACATCAAGTGTCGGTTCTATGGCTATGCAAGTAATCTGAGGTTTCACAAAACAAATATAATCTCGCATTAAACACGAAGGTACTATACGATTGCAATATCCACACAATTAAACGCAGAGTTGAATATATACAGTTAAGGTGTGCTTCACGACAACGCATTTACCATATTACCATAACCCTCGGCTTGCGTGCAATTTACTGTTGCATTAAGTTCGCGGTAAACCTTTGTGATTAGGTCAGGAGTCTATCAATTGATAGACTCCTGATAAGGTACGTGCGCATCCTCATCAAACTGCTGTTGCACCTATAAAGTTTTAATTTTGATTCGTTGGTGAACAACGGTGAGGTAACATAGAAAGGTGTTACGTGCAAGGCGTCTCTTCTTTGATGCTTAACCTTGATGTTTTCCGAAGGTTAACAACGTATGTTTAAAACCCAAACTATAACATTGTTACAGTACACCTTTCTGACAACCAGGGTCCCGTTGTCAGAAACAAAATTAGTCTTAACATTAGTCGTAACATTAACTTACGATGTTTCTGACAACGGCCCCCGATGTCATGATATTTCTAATACGGCCGAGTGTATCGCATTACACGACAGCCTGACTGTACCCATCTGTATTTAAATATTAGTTCATGATAATCAGATTTATAGCAAACCTATCTACAGAGTTATCACCGCTAATCACGTAGTGTTTGCATTTTCGTTTGATTAAACATGTGAAACCCAGTAAGCACACGGTGGAACATTACTTCTAGCCTTTCTTTCACTGTCATTGCCTCTTCAACAAGTAAAATGAAGGCATGAGGTACAGCAAAGGAATACAAGTGTGAAAGAGTGAACAGTTTTATACTATTGTTCCTAACTGCTATTTACTGGCTTCATGTCAACCTCTGTGCCATTACTGGTACACAGTTGTAATTTCCTTTCCTCCAACTCTATGCCTTGGTATGGGATAACGATCCAATCCACTAAATGCACTATAAACACAATCAATTTAGATTAAAGGTGGGATGAAAAATTCACACTAAACTATCTACCCTCTGGACTATACTATATAGCTAGAGCATTTTTACCTTGCATCTATTCTCACTAGTAAGGCTCACTGCAATAGACTGCAACAACGGCATACAAAATTGGTATTAAATGTATAAATAAATTTATTACGACAATATATTATCATTCCTTTTCTCGCGTGTATATTTATTATAAATGTCAAAACGTGCATGTTTACGTGAGGGTACATTACATAAAACATACTTTTGAACGAATAGTTTTCTATTACGTATTGATGGTATGCGGCAGAAAAACTACATAAGCTTTTTTCTGTAATTTATTTAGATGTTTTTGAATTTTTTATAGTTCAAGCAACAGCAACTCTAACATTGTCTGTACCCCATCGAGATTTTTAATAGAAAACTTGTAGAACTCTATATGAATGTAAAATATTTATATCTAAACGTACGTCTAAATGTACCTATATTCCTCTGGATATATTGGAGTGTAAAATTTAAAGGTTTTAAAAATTAACTATTTAAGTTATCTACACATTTGTTATACTGTAGCTGTAGCAACATATATATCAAGA
>NW_014578042.1:55502-59487 GCF_000485595.1 Priapulus caudatus | reverse complement strand
CGTGCGTGCGTGCGTGCGTGCGTGCGTGCAAGTGGTTGCTGAGCGTGCGCGCGAGTGTTGTGTGAGTGTATGTGCGTGTCCGTATATACGTGCGTACTTACGGACCTACGCCGTGAACATATACACTCTCTGATCGCAAATTGCAGTATGGCGCCCGCAACCTTTACCGGTTGATTGCCGCTTGTCGGATTCCTGCTTTGTTGTTATCGGTCATTACTGGTGCTTTACCGTTGTCACGCCCGCTGATGTCTACCCACACACTCACCAAACACCAGGTATCAACTAACCCAACATAATATACTCATCACGTGTTAAAGCCATTGTATGCCATCGCCAGCAAGCGTCACTAATGAACGAAAAATCGAAATCGCTGTGTAATAAACCGAAATCGCTCGTCATTGTCGTATTGATCGCAGTAATTAAGCAGATTAAGTCAACTAGTTACTTCGTTTAACAGAAAAGGGGCCCATTGTCAGAAACAATATTAGTCTTAACGTTATAGTTTTCGCATTCATTTTTTCTGGTAGACCTTTAACAGAGTTTTCTTTCGTAATGTTCTGAAGGAAAATTTGCTACGGTTTATCATTCTCGTAACTTTACGATGTTTCTGTCAACGGTCTACAAGAAAAGATTAATGTTAAGATCAATTTTTGTTTCTGACAACTGGCCCCCAGGACTGCCATGTTTCGTAACTGTGCTCAACTGTGTTAAAGGCGTCTATAAGAGTGCCACTGGCGCTGAAAGGGTCGTTGTCGTATCAGGTAATACATATATGTACCCGAGGTACGTATATGTATATCAGACCTGTATCTTCTCAGCATATATGTACCCTGTGTTTAGGGTTAGGGCTAGGGTTAGAGGGTTAGGGTACACTTCTGTAGTACAAGTCTGGTACACTTTGTGTATACATATATGTACCTCGGGTACATATACGTAGTACCTGATACGACAACGACCCCTTCAGCACCACTGACCACCTCGGATTATCTCTTATCCGCTTTAGCGAGTAGGCCCTATGGAAGGATGTAGGGCATGTTTGAGTTGTTCTACGTTAAAACCGGTTAGGCTGTGCGTCTACGTGCGTACGGGCGGGCGGTAGGTATGCCGTGTTTCTGACAGGAATTGCAAGAAAATTGGCTATGCACAGTAAATGTGATGAATCGCGAAGTGTATATGGTAATGCATAGTAACGCATGCATTGCCATTTGCATAGACATGTACAGAATGCTCAAAATCAGAGGCTGATTCATTAATATGGTACGTTTGGCTATATGCGAGCAAAATTAACCAAATCTACAGTGAAACCTCAGGTACGCGCGCACAGACGCACACACGGACGCACTTACGCACACACACGCACACGCACGCATGCGCACGCAAGCACGCACGCACGCAAGCGCACACACACACACTTGTCTGTAAGCGTAAGCGTAAATTGCACGACAGCACGGGTATTGCTGACGTCTTAATTTAAATACAATACTTGCGTTGCTGCTACTGCAATGCGAAGCTTGGCGCCATTTTTACCATCCTTACCATTACATATCCATATCCATTACATATCCATTTATCCATCCTTACATTTTTACCACCCTTACTTGGGAATGTCTATATTCAAGTCGGTACGGGAGATTACGGTATGCATATATTTGCTAATATATTGACAAATCGTGCGTAAATAAACTCAATATTCACAGAGAGTATAGCTAAGACATGTGTCTATAGGTATCTAGAATTTTAGAAATTTAATTATCTGTAATTCACTTCCGCGCGCATATATTTGGCATTTGCTAATATATTGACTAATCGTGCGTCAATAAACTCAATATTCACAGATTCAAGCAGGTACGGGAGATCATTTGCATAATATATTCTAAATACCTATAGACGCATGTCTTAGCTATACTATCTGTGAATATTGAGTTTATTGACGCACGATTAGTCAATATATTAGCAAATATATGCGTACCGTAATCTCCCGTACCGGCTTGAATATAGACACACCCTAATTACTTGTGTCTGCATCCCTGCAGGCAGCGCCCCCTATAATTACATGCTTTCTGGAGCTACCGCCCCCGGCATTAAACCATATAATCACCGTCCGCTACTAACCACGTCCTCTATCAACCACCCTGCAAACACCACCCTGTATTGACCGCTTGTACCAATCACGCGTTTATCCGGTTACAGCCCTATAGACCGAAGGTCCGATAGACCGAAGGCCCGATAGATCAAAGGTTTATTCGAATACGCAGTGGCTATACACGTCCGGAATCGGTCGCCTAGCCTCCAGGCTACGCAACCCTAACCCTAACCCTAACCCTAATCCTAACCCTAACCCTAACCTTAACCCTAACCTTAACCCTAACCCTAACCATAACCATAACCCTAACCCTAACCCTAGCCCTAACCTTGACCCTAACCTTAACCCTAACCCTAACCCTAACTCTAACCCTAACCCTTTGCAATATTCGGTCTATCGGACCTTCGGTCCATAGGGATGACCCCGTTTATCCATTCCCTACACTCACCGTGCCTGTATAGACTCCCTGTACCCACCGTGCCTGTATCCACTCCCTGCACCCACCGTGCCTGTATACACTCCCTGCACCCACCGTGCCTGTATCCACTCCCTACACCCACCATGCCTGTGTTGACTCCCTATCTCCACCATGCCTGTGTTGACTCCCTATCTCCACGTTCCTGTATACACTCCCTACACCCACCGTGCCTGTATACCCTCCCTACACCCACCGTGCCTGTATCCACTCCCTGCACCCACGTGCCTGTATACACTCCCTGCACCCACCGTGCCTGTATCCACTCCCTGCACCCACCGTGCCTGTATCCACTCCCTGCACCCACCGTGCCTGTATCTACTCCCTGCACTCACCGTGCCTGTACCCACTCCCTGCACCCACCGTGCCTGTACCCACTCCATATCTCCACCAGCCTGTATCCACCCCTGCACCCACCCATCGCATGCAGCCACCCTGCTATACCAAGCGCTTCCGTTGCCCACTCCTCTGTAGCAGCCACCCTGCATCCACCATCCTACATCGACCTACTGCAGCCACTCTGCACCAAGCGTCCCCTGCACCCACTCCCTTCTATCAACTACCTTTCATCCAACACCATAAAGCCACCTACTGCATCCAATCAACCTCACGCACCCCTCCTCTGCATCCACCACCCTGCATCTACCTACTGCCACCTCCCCATGCCCCTACTCCCTTCTATCAACCACCTTGCACCACTCCCCTGCATCTACCACCCTTGCATCCACCGTCTTTACCAAACGTCCCCTGCACCCACTCCCTTCTATTAACCACCTTGCACCACTCCCCTGCATCCACCACCCTTGCATCCACCGATTGCAGCCACCCCCATTTACCAAGCGTCCCCTGCACCCACTCCCTTCTATCAACCACCTTGCACCCCTCCCCTGCATCCACCACCCTTGCATCCACCGATTGCAGCCACCGTCTTTACCAAACGTCCCCTGCACCCACTCTCTTCTATCAACCACCTTGCACCACTCCCCTGCATCCACCACCCTTGCATCCACCGATTGCAGCCACCGTCTTTACCAAACGTCCCCTGCACCCACTCTCTTCTATCAACCACCTTGCACCACTTCCCTGCATCCACCACCCTTGCATCCACCGACTGCAGCCACCGTCTTTACCAAGCGTCCCCTGCACCCACTCTCTTCTATCAACCACCTTGCACCACTCCCCTGCATCCACCACCCTTGCATCCACCGATTGCAGCCATCCCCGTTTACCAAGCGTCCCCTGCACCCACTCCCTTCTGTTAACCACCTTGCAACACTCCCCTACATCAACCACCCTTGCATCCACCGATTGCAGCCACCCCTTTTACCAAACGTCCCCTGCACCCACTCTCTTCTATCAACCACCTTGCACCACTCCCCTGCATCCACCACCCTTGCATCCACCGATTGCAGCCATCCCCGTTTACC
>NW_014578042.1:47701-54998 GCF_000485595.1 Priapulus caudatus | reverse complement strand
GTGTGTGTGTGTGTGTGTGTGTGTGTGTGTGTGTGTGTGTGTGTGTGTGTGTGTGTGTGTGTGTGTGTGTGTGTGTGTGTGTGTGTGTGTGTGTGTGTGGTCGACTAATCGAATTGAATGCATTCTAAATATTGAGTTTAATATTGAGTTTTTTTTAGTTAATTTTAGTTTTTTTAAAGTTTTTGTGATAAACGTGGGTTATTAACATCAGGAGTTAACATGGCTTCGCAACGGCGTTATAATGGCATGCTAGCTTCCCTAACCCTGACATTTATTGAATTTCTATACTCCCATTTAATGAATTTACTCTCCATTCTGACACGCCTTTGCATCTGCTGGTACATGATGTATATGATGTACAGCGTAATTGATCAACCGGGTGTTCTCCGTCGTATATGCGCGTAGAAGAGTGTTCATTCATCCCACTTTGGTGCTGGCACTGACGATGTGTAACGACATTCACAACGCCCATATTGGTATTAGAGATTTAGTAGTTACATGTGCGCTTTGTAGATCATATTTGCCTTTCCATTTGAAACAGCCTCGGGGGAATGCCTTAATCTTCTATACAACAGGTTCCAGTCAGTTAATGTCTCCAGTCTACGGCAATAGCGAGAAAGTAAATACTAACGGTCATGCAAAACTAATCATTCTTCATTCATCATTCTGCTAACTTCTTCATTAGATTACATTGAATTTAATTATATCGGATGGTTTCGGATGGTAATTGCGTGGGTCATCGTTTATTTATACTTTTTACTTTCTACCATTTTCATTTGTTTTGCGATTATTTCATAATGTGGGCAAATATAACTTGTTGTAGAAGAGGCTTATCTCTACGAAGATCATCTACTCTTTTGACCATAAAATGTTTTTTGTGAAGGTCATAGCGGATATTTTTTATGCTGATAATGCGCATCTATCAACCAGACTGGGGATCATCTATCTTTAAACCTATTAAACCTTTTAAACCTTAAATCTGTATATTTAGCCACTCGTCGTTCATAACGTATTGCAGCGTAGTACCTAGCGTGTACTCAGAGGCAGCTCTCGCACATACCTATGTGAGTTGTACCTCATGTATAATCAAGGCATTTCTCACGTATTCTTACAGTTCCGTATACACAGTCTTTTCTCACATTTTCTTTTAGTCACGTATACTCACAGAAATTTCTCACATTTTTGTCCAGTCACGTATACTCACAGTCATTTCTCTCACATACTTACAGTCGTTCCCTTCAGTCCTGGATGATTACAGTCCGTCAGTTTCTGTTTCATTTCGTCAATGATTTCCTTCTTAACCTCTTCCTCCGGGGCCTCCTTCTTCTTTGCCTCCACCTTGGAAATGTGTCCGGCGATTTCATCTAAGCATTGCTCCAAGTCGCTGAACTCTATCACTTTCGTTCCCCTGGCGAGAAGCAAAAAAATCACGAAATTAAGCATTGACAAGAGTATATCACACCCGTTGATAAAGAGTTTTGTTTTTGTTTTCGCACGTACTCACTGCATGAAAGTATGCTCGTAGCGATTGCGTTTTTTCTATGATAACTAATGTGTTTGATGATTTTATTGAACGAGTCCATTTAATTATTTATTTTATTTATGATCAAGTGCAAAGGGGCGAAGGTTTTTCCGATAGCATGTTGCGTTGCGGCATGTAGACTTTTCAGAGACACATTGGAGTCTAAATACGCACGCGTTCGTGCAACTGCATCACACACAGCGAAATGTTTGTTCATTTTTACTCCTTTTAGAATGTTGATAATTTTGTTGTCTTTCTACAATTACAATAAATTAGACTTCATCTCCAATAGTGATAAAAATAAGCATTGTAGCGCGTAACCTGCTTACGCTAATTGAGATTTCACGAACAAAAATTAAGTTGGCAACTTGTTTTTATTCCAGAATCAATTCCGCGGTCACGCATCCTTTCAAAATTCGTGTAAGCGGTTTATCACCTTCTGTCAGAACAATTTACTCTCACATCTACGCTAAACCCAGTAAAAAAAGGTCACTGGGACTTTCAGTGATTTCCAGGCACATCGGTAAATAGGCAATGTGTAGCCAGCCAGACGGTTTGCAGACCACGGGGGTAAAGTTACACATACACGCTATACCGCCCGCATGGCTGTGTTTTCATTATCCATTTTGCTAAAAAGGTTCGCGTGATGCGGGATATTTGTAGTATGCGGTTTTATACCGAAAAGCATGCGAAGCTTGCGCTAGTCCAGTTGTGAATGTTTTCATTACCTATTTTGCCGAAATATTTGCAGGATGACGGATATTTGTAGTATGTAGTTTTATTGTGATAAGCCCGTACGTACGTAGAGCGTGTACGAATGTATGCAACGTAAAATAATCGATGTGAAGTTCTGCTATTTAAACCTTAAAGGTTATGAAACCGTGATTCCGCGCACGTATGCAACAGCGAGGATGATAGATGCTTGGGCATTTGGGAACCTCTAAAACCCGAGATGTCATCACAAGATGATTGTTGGAACATTTGCTCACCCAATATTGTGTCTAATTGCTTTTTCGTAAAATTTATTTGAAACAATTACGAAAAAGACTAATTAGAAATTGTCATTTCTAAATATATGCGGGACATCACGTACAATATGCTAATGAATGCATGTAACGTGTATCATTCTTGTCAAATATAGATAACTTAAGGTTAGTATCATCTATTTTGGATTTTATATATGAACATGAATCGGATAAATGCACTTGAAACGTCAGCACTTAAAAGCCCCCAGAACGATCGTGTGGTCAAACATCAACAATTCAAAACCGCCGTTTCTTGTTTCTAGCTTGCTGATTTACTTACTTTGGTTTCTTGCCTAGAACCTTGGTGAATGCAATGTCTGTATCTGTTGACTTGACCTTCTTTCCGTCTTGCACTTTGCTCTCCTTAAGCCACTTATCAAAGTTTTTACTTGTCATCGTCTTGCCTGTCGATTTGTGATCGCCGAACTTTGCATAGGCTGTGAAATTGCCATGCAAAGTCTGCTTCTCGTCGTGGTTTCCTTCAGCCATCTTGGATCACTGCAAAATCGTAAAACGAAATGAAGTTAACGTGTAATTTTTTGAATGTGTAATAAACAAAGCCGCTGCTTACGCTTGCCGTGCTCGGACCTTTCGTGGATCACTGCAAATTCGTAAAACGAATTGAAGGTAGAGTGCAACAAGTCGTACGGTACATAAGTTACAATGCTGTCTAGCTTTGAAGAAATGTAAATCGAAGTGAAGTTATAGTTACAGTGCTTAATGTACAATAAAGGAAAGCTGTTGCTTAGCTTACGCTTGCTTTGCTCGGACCTTTCGTCAGAAAATCCGATAAATTCTATACGATTTATACGTTTTATAAGTTTTCGTTATCGTTTACCATTTAGTAGCGTTCACCGCATGGTAACGGGTGCATGGTGTCACTGTCACCATGATATATCACTACTTCAAATCATATGCGGGATAAATTGAAATCGCGCCCATGTTCAATGCAAAAGTTGTTTCGAGAATATATCCCAACGCGTAACGATTTAAAACGCTCAATCTAAATGCAAAAACTACGTATACGAGACAAACTTCATCACAGCCATGCATCTCAATTCACTGCCAATTAAACCGTTTACAATTTCCAAATAGCGACTTTTATGTGCTTGACGATTTCAATCAACGTGGTATATATACAAACACGACAATAAAGCTTGTGGTAGCAGTTCTATACAATATACAACGTTCTTGCGCAACATTCCAGTAGTTTTAGCGAAAGATGAATCGGGGCTGGAAAATAAGCAGATGGCCACTTCAGCTAGTCGGACATATAACACAAGCAGACGCGTCAACGTAAACAAACAACGACTCGTAAACAGTTCGTCGCACCACTTCGCGGGCCAACCCGAACCAACGCGCCAGCATAAACCCGACGGCCATGTGGAAATAATCTGTTTGTAGGCTTCTCTCGAACGTGGACGCCCTCACCATCTTCCACAACGATGTAAATAATGTCGAAATCGGTGGGCCAAGTGAACGTCGGTTGACCTATCATAAAATTCAGCGATTGAAAATAATATTGGGGAGAAAAAAACAAGGTGGACGTGTAGCACTCCCCCGTGAATAGCCTCATTCACACAATAGCCCAGCTGTGTCACTCCCACCATGCTCCTATATATATATATTATTATAAATAATATGACTATGATAATATACGCGCTATATACTAGTGTTCATATCAATATATATATGCGCGTGGGCCTTAGTTTTCGTTCTGACGGGCTGGTCCAGGTGTGCTTACTAGCCAGGCACCGCGCAGTCTCGCCTGTGTAGATATCAGTACTATAGCGTCCTCTCTCCATTGTCACCTGACTTCTCCCACCTAATCCATATCCTGTTGGGAGAGCGCGTACTGTACGCACACACGGACGAGAAAACCGCCCGGAAGCATCTCTCTGCTCTCTCCCTCCACTGTCTCTCTCTCTCTCGTCTCTCTCTGTCTCTTCCTCGTCGTCTCTCTCTCTCTCTATATAATATATATATATATAATTATATAATATATATATATATAGTCCACACGCCTCACGCGACACAACAGTCTGGCGGGCGGATGTATGATTAATTCATCCTGAATGGCGGCACGATCCGAAGATGGGTGGATTAGATTGATATATTTGCACTGGTGCTACATTAAGCAGAGTGAAACAATACCTGGGGAATACCTGGGGGAATAATTAGTGGGGCGCGCAGCTGCAGGTGTTGATGTTAGTTAGGCATGGACAGATTTTCGTAAGGTATGCTAATATCGAGAAGTTAAAGAACTATATATATATATATATATATATATATATATATATATATAAAGTAACCCAACTACATTTTCAGTACCCTATATGTGTGTGCGTGGGCGCATGCGCACGCGTGTGTACGTGTTTGTTCGTGTGTGTACGCGTTTGTTCGTGCGTGCGTGCGTGCGTGTGTGCGTGCGTGCGTACATAAGTGGGCGTAATTAAGTTAATGACCACCTCACCAGAATGACAGCATGTCAGGGAAGCTACTCGTTTATTAGCGGACACAATCAGTAACCTATGTAACACGAGATAATCCGCAATGCCACCTGTTTTTGTGCATGCGTGCGTGCGTATGTGCGTGCGTGCGTGCGTGCGTCTGAGTGTGTGCGCGTCCCCTCGTGCACGGGTGCATGTGTTTGTATTTGTGCGGGCACGTGCGTGAGTGCGTACATGCGTACATGCATGCGTGCGTGCGTGCGTGTGTGCACGCACGCGTGCGTGCGTGCGTGCGTGCTTTCCTCTGTGTACGTGTGTGTTAATCCATATAGCTATCAATATTACGTACAGCACCGACGTCACACGAAGCCAATGCTACACAGACTAACCGCACTACTCCGTACTACTGGATCAATTATGACTCAGCATCAATAAACATCCACCGCTCTCATCTTAGAGGGTGTAGTAATTAGAGATGGGTATAATTAAATAGGAAGATCTGTAGGAAAAGCGCATACGCAAATGCCAATTCTTATTAAGCTTGCGGCCTCGCCCACACATTGCTCTCACAATCAATAAAAATTATAAATATATATATATATATATAAGAGATACAATTATTAATCAGCCTCCACATTTTTATTGATATGTATTATTGTTGTATGATTTTTATTTATATGTATACACTACTGATATTATAAATACAAAAATATTAAAGATGGTAAGTTGTGTTAATTTAAATATCGAAACAAGTAGCCTTGCAGAAATTTGCGTTAACATTCGTGTCCACGTACAATCGTGAAACGTTAAACCGATGTAAAACTTAATGAGGACAATCCGTTCCAACAATTCCAGCAGAACATGCTCTCCTATTTATGTTGAATGTCAGTTAATGTTACAAATAACTAAGTTATTCAATAGCTATAACGTAATGAATATAATATTATAACTAATATGTTACACTAGTTCATGTACAACTAAATAAGGACAATCTATTCGATCGGGACATGTTTCATACAACATGCATTCAATGCACTCTATATATTATGCTCCATGCATTCTCTGCAACATGTTTATTTGGGTAGAACATTTGGGAGCCACGCACAAACATACACACGCGTCTGAGAGACACTAATTGGACGTGTAATTCTTTGCTTGGTTGATTTTTCCGACGACAAACAGAACGTTGCTGAATCTAAAATAGATATCTATGCGCATAAGCAATGAACCAAAAATATACTCGCACCAATAGAAACATGTGGCTGCAAGCATGCAATACGAAGACATCTACATCAATGGGATGTCCACCTCATAGAAACGCGTTGAGAGACTAATAAGAATATAGAGAATAAGAGGTTAACTATCTAGTATATTGCTTCTATCGCTCATCGACACGTTTTGTCCCATTTTTTCTTCCTAATGTGAGAATATTTGCGTGGAAGTAAGACGTTGAAAAGAACCGGGAGGATTAGTCTAACACTGCTGCGTGGAATGTCAATACGACGTGAACTCAAACGACGCGCTAGTTCTTCTGAAAGCGTTTCTGTTTGCGTCTTTCTAGAACATTTTTCGGTTGTTTTCGAGCTTAAGTTCAGCGTGACTGGATGAATGAACGAATGAGTGACTGAGTGATCGAGTCAGTGACTAAATAGAACGTGTGACCGTGTAGACCTGCTCACGGTTTGCGATAAGAAGTAACACTCACTCCTACGCACGCACTCACGCGCACACACCTACGCACGCCCGCACGCATGCACGCACACGCACATACAGAAACACACACACACGCGCACACACACGCACACACACGCAACCAACACACACACACACACACACACACACACACACACACACACACGAATGCATGCACGCACGCACGCACGCACGCACCCACGCACGCACGCACGCACATACACGCACACACGCACACACACACACACACACACTGACACACACACACACACACACACGCACACACACGCACACACAACTCATCAACGTCCAACGACTAATCGATCTAATGCAATCATGACCGACTCGGCCGCGAACCCCAGACGTCATTCTAATCACTTAAAATTGCGCAGACACGCCGTAACTGCGCTCCTGCGTCCCATAGCAACGAGAGTAGCCGGCGAGACGAGTGCGCGTGATGGCGAGAGGGAGGGAGAGGAAGAGAGAGAGAGAGAGAGGGGAGAGAGAGAGAGAGAACAGAGAGAGAGAGAGAGAGGAGAGAGAGAGAGAGAGAGAGAGAGAGAGAGAGAGAGAGAGAGAGAGAGAGAGAGAGAGAGAGAGAGAGAGAG
>NW_014578042.1:44759-46514 GCF_000485595.1 Priapulus caudatus | reverse complement strand
GTCATTCTAATCACTTAAAATTGCGCAGACACGCCGTAACTGCGCTCCTGCGTCCCATAGCAACGAGAGTAGCCGGCGAGACGAGTGCGCGTGATGGCGAGAGGGAGGGAGAGAGAGAGAGAGAGAGAGAGAGAGAGCTGGGGCTGGGGGGGGGATAGGTAGATACAGGGTGAATCGGATCAGGAGTCTATCTATTTTGATAGACTCCTGATCGGATGTTATATTATTTAAACTAGCAGCGCCGCTGGTAAATCGATGCGCAACGACCGGCATGCATTATTAACGTGTATTCACCCGAACATCTCGATCTCGATTTATCATCAATATTGGAACATCGGCAGATTGCAATCGCTTGGTTCGCAATCGAGGTAATTGTAACTCGTTAGGCAGAGTATAGAAGCCATATAGAAGCATTTAGTAACACAAACGCGCGCGTACGAACGCACGTATGCACGGACGCACGCACGCACGTACGCACGCACGCACGCACGCACACGCTGCACATCCCGAATCCCTAACCCATTGCAAATTCTAAGCAAAAATTAGTGCAATGCCAGTATTTAACAGTTACGTGTGTAAATATAGCTTGGTAGCGGAGACAGAGGGACGAGCTATCAGCGGAGACCGCCTGGCGTCTATAGCAACTATACATAGTATGCCGGAGCGATGATCAAATGGCACGCATTCGGCGCCGTTCCGGTCATTAATATTGAAATGCGGCTTACTCCACTACAGCTGCTCAATTCCTTGCATTCTCCATTTATTTTCGTGCACTATATTAGAACGCGGGTGGCCGCACCAGTGGGTTTAGTTGCAGAAGATAACAAGAACCTCCGTATATCCGAACTGTTCGTTGGAAAGAACCTGCGAATGTTGCTAGTCATTGATCGCCTATATACGTGAATGATATATATATACGTGAATGCTGTGGCGTTATTACTATCCTCGGATACACGAAATCCTTCGCTATTGCTTGTTTACGTTTTGAGAAGAGACCGCTGAAAGCGTTTTTCCCCAATTATTTATTGCTTCAGGGAGGGATGCTCGTAGGATGTGTCGGAGGCAGAGCGCCTAAAGCGATATACGCGAGGGGAAGATTCGTTACCGGTGTGTGTGTGTGTGATGCAGGGATCCCGGGAACACATACAGCTAGCACGCACACCTAATGTAGGCGCATCTGCGTGCCCTTGTTGAAATCGAATATGTCTTTCTTTCGTGAGTCGATCCCGTTGGAGATTAAACACGGTGTGTGTGTGTGTGTGTAGCGCGGGAAGAGATGTGCGTGCGTGCGCGTGTGTTCCTGTGCCTGCGTGCGTGAGCGCGCGCGCGCGTGTGTGTTCGTGAGTGCGTGAGTGCGTGCGTGCGTGCGTGCGTGTGTATGCGTATGCGTGTATGTGTGTGTTGGTATGTGTGACGCCACTAGCATCCATGCATAATCCATGAACTACGGGAAGTCGTCATCAACTGCTAGATTTCGATCGCGTGAAACATCTCTTTACATCGTGAGATAAGTCCGCCATTGTGCGCGAATTCACGTACGTGCAGTGATGAGAGAGAGAGAGAGAGTGAGAGAGTGAGAGAAAGACAGCGAGAGAGAGAGAGGAGAGAGAGGAGAGAGAACGAGACACACACACACAGACACACACACACACGACACACACACACACACACACACACACACACACACACACACACACACACACACACACACTACGACGCGCGCGCGCGACGACACACACACACACACACACACAC
>NW_014578042.1:42702-44130 GCF_000485595.1 Priapulus caudatus | reverse complement strand
GCGCAGTGAAATGGGAGGAACTAGAGTTTATTTTGTCATAAGGTAGTGTGATTATGCATGACACGAAGTATTTGCTAGTCTAGTACTGGAGAAATTATCGTTTGGTTGCGCATAGTGCGGCTTTAACAGTTTTTGCACTCTTGTCTACACCTCTTCGCGTCCTACGCTCTAGAAGGAAGCTGCAGCGTTAACCGATAGATATAACTAGAAGTGTATAATAATATAGAATATATCTATACCTATTATACACTCCTGATATAAGACGCGCGGTGCATCATTTACTGTTGATGCGTAAAAGAAATGCACAGAAAAGAAGACGGAGAAAGAGCGTCGAAGACAGATTTCTAGATACCTTCGAACAATAAATAATCTAAACATTACCATAACCTAACTATGAACACTCAGTAGTGAGTTAGTCGTTATGTCATTTACTACAGTAAATGGCCCAAAGACTAACTTTATTATGAACATTAATCGGACACGAGGCACAATTCAGCTTCATGTGCGACATCCGTGGCACGAGGTAAATATAATCATCGAAATGATTTTTTTCAAAGAGTTGGTGTAAGTCGACTATCCTAAAACTTTTCCCCAGCGTAAAACATGTTTATTGGCTCCTTTCAAGGTACTGCTGTTTGTACAGTAGATAAGCTGATGGTGTGTGCGCGCGTATGTGTGGGTGTGTGAACACGTCTATGCGAACTGTAGCGCATTCCGGATTTACGTACGTCGCACCATAGCACTCAACTCGGTTATAGCTCGCCTGTATTGGGAAGACGAGGGCAAAGTTTGTACGCGGGGGATTGCTTAAGTAAATCATGAAGAGCGATATCATCTGCTAGGCGTCACAACATTAAGAGTGTATAATAATATAGGTATATATAGCTCTTGATATAATATAGTCTATATCATACACCCTGGCAGTGTATAATATTATTAGATAATATAGTCTATATGATACACCCTGGCAGTGTATAATATAGGTATACAATATAGTCTATATTATACACTCCTGACAGTGTATAATATTATTAGATAATATAGCCTATATCATACACCCCTGACAATGTATAATATAGGTATATAATATAATCTATATCATACACTCCTGGCACACAGGCAATTTCCTTGCAAAGCATTACGGTACTTCCTCATACTCGCTAAGCCGAGCTTACTGTAATGATATTTGATGGATGGATGTGGCCTTCGCATTTGACTGCGATCATCAAAGGCAGGCACGCGTAGATGATACTGGCAGGTGTTTCATTTATATAGATGCTGGGCCTGGGCGCGAATAGCAGCAGGGGCAGCGGCTATGAATATGTAGTCAATCTGAAATGCGCGCTCTCCCGCTGAGGGGTTACGCGGCTCTCTCACGCTCTCTCTCTCTCTCTCTCTCTCTCTCTCTCTCTCTCTCTCTCTCTCTCT
>NW_014578042.1:40825-41710 GCF_000485595.1 Priapulus caudatus | reverse complement strand
CCATCGTGTAAAAATATAAACTGCACCATGAAACTATAAACTATAACAATATGAAACTATAAACTATAACACTATGAAACTATAAACTATAACACTATGTCACTACATCACTATAACACTATTTCACTATGTCACTATGTCACTTTAACTCTATTTATACCACCATAACGCTACAAGTTACAACAGTATACCATTATAACACTACAAACACTACTAACACAACTATGACGTTATTTCACTCCTGACAGTATATAACACCACAGCCATAATTGATGACTTTACAGGTGTAGAAATTAACTTTTGAACAAGAGAGTCCAACGGACTCCCTACCCTCAAAAAGAGAGAGTCCGCAGCAAAATGACGGAGTCCGCAGTCTGAAGTTCAAAACTAAAGATATTAACAATAACGCGTGTGCTTATTTTGAATATTCATGGAGTTACACGTCTGCCAAATGGTCTTTGGACATTTGCTGAAAAAATACGGCAATTCCGCGAAGCCATGCTCTGGAACGAACTAGTTAGTATAGCAGAATTTTCAGGGAGTCACACGGACTCCTGCATATGTCAAATTAGGGAGTATTTGACACCGGACTCGCGTTAATACCGCACCTGTCACTGATGTACATAATAAACCTCGCCCCAACGATTCTACGAGCATAGAGGATAAATAGCTACTTAGACCTACAGTTAGATCGAAAGTTTAGTTCCCCGAAGATCGCGTGTATCTCTGCACGACCATGATTATAGTCAGGGGTATATAATGACAAATCGTGTTTTATTATCTACTCCTGCTCTAGCCTAGCCTTCTAGATCGTACCGTAGCCAGAGGCACACACACACACACACACACACACACACACACACACACACACACACACACACACAC
>NW_014578042.1:33832-36713 GCF_000485595.1 Priapulus caudatus | reverse complement strand
TATCTATCTATCTATCTATCTATCTATCTATCCATCCATCCATCCATCCACCCACCCATCCATCCATAAACCCAAATCACCAAAATAAACCTCTCTCTCCCACTTCCTTCTCTCTCTCTCTCTCTCTCTCTCTCTCTCTCTCTCTCTCTTTTAATTTTAAATTTTAATTTTAATTTTAAATTATCTAAGATTTGCTGTAGTACTTCAATCATTATAGTTACAAATTAATTCCTTTTCATGTACCGAACTTGAAGATATTTTTGGCGTATTGGTCCGCCATATTGAATACCGTGTAATTTGTTTTAGACTGGCCGGTACCCGCTCCCACCTCGATTACTCGATTCCCACACAGAAATAGAATAGAACTTCTATTCTATTTCTGTGGATTCCCATCGAGTAACTAAGCCGAGAGGGGAGCGAGTACCAGTCTATTCATGTTGAAGTCGGCTAATTATGTGATTACTTAAATATGTACTTAAATCGCTTTGTGAAACAGATTTTTGAGTATGATTAACTAATCATAATTACGGGAAGTTAAATATGATTAGTGATTTAATCATACTTAAGTTAAGTACGCTTCGTGAAACCGGCCCCAGGTGCTCAACTGATCATGCGCTTTTCTCTGCGTTAATGAAAATGTGTTGTTTACGCCGATCACAATCGTTTTCACGTACCAGAAAAATATTGCCAGGGCAACGTGGCAATACGTGGACTACACCTACAAAGCTAATAATGTTCTTAGATAGAGGAATGATATGATATATCAGGGCAAGCATGCACAGGGAAAAACGATCAGTGCGTTTTTAATCTTCAAGGCCAAGATGTTTACACATTTTTATAGTACGCATGCACGCGCACACACACACACACACACACACACACACACACACACACACACACACACACACACACACACGCACACACACACACACACACACCACACACACACACCTGACGCAACAGATAGATCTCTGTTATTTCACACCTCATAGTAGCTCACATCTGTCATTCCCCTACTCGTGATAACATGAAATACCCAAGGTATAGAGGCATAGGCGAGCATGGTTGCATATCTTTCAGGAGTAGATAATAGGGATCCCTATTATCTACTCCTGATGTCTTTATCACCCGTTTCCTGCCTCTGGTCATACAGAATCGCCCCCAAATTTGCTTCATAGGGGTATTAACAAAATGACACTATATACGTACAGCCGTTATAAGATGCTGGTCCATCGGAAATTAGTTTTTGTCCGTAAACAACTTCCTATAGATATCTTGTTGTACCTAAGACTCGATATACATTTATCGGTAGGAAATAATACCGCCATTATTTCAGTGACCACATCATATACCAGCTTGCGTCAGCTATATAGACTCAAACGACGAGTTCAGAAACAGAGCCCATGCATGCAGATAAAGCAGATAGAGGGAACACCATAAAGCTGCCAACGGCTAATGTTGATTCACGGGCGCACGCACAGCTCCGCTTTTACTAGCAATATATTGATCAAGTCTGATACGCCTCCACAGTTTCCCGCGCGACGCCTGAAAACAACTACGAGGCGCGTAATTAATTGCGAATAGAGTGTGAAATCATGCAATTACCTTCTGCTTTGATCCCCACAGTATACACTATAGGTAATCCTGATCGTGCACGTATTCAAGCTTCCCTAAGCTTTACAGCTCGTGTATATTCTATCAGCGCTACACAAGCGGTGTGAGGGCATAGATGCGCGTGTGAACCGTACACACCCATATATCAACACGGAGCCCGAGGTGTGGTGAGGGCAACCAATCAGAACACTGTATATCAGCTCAATAATCCTCTAGCGTAAATCCTACCCGAACCCGCGAAAGCTATCGATGATACATCGTGGCGCCGTCGTGCGGGAAGTTATGCTGGCTAATGTACGAAAGGCATTCCTTAGTGTCGAGCGATATTATGGAAATAATATCAGAAGTGTATAGTATAGTCTATAATTATTATACAATCTTGATAATATACTAGTTAGGATACTCGTGCATTTATCATCTTTAATAAACCTCTACGGCAGCAAGTTTTCCAAGTTTATGAATATTTATAACAGATAAAATTGTTCATGAATTAGTAATCGATGGATTTATTATGATCAGTGATTAATGCAATTACCATGTTAATCAGACGATAAATAAATTATAACCACCAAGACAATCAAAATTATACTAAATGCTTTACTTAACGTGGATTAACTAATCTAAAACCCCATTAGTGGCGACATCTTATTAATTACGGTGTTTGATGTGGATTTTAAAATCACAGCTAGATTATGTAATTAGAGGATGTTTACATAACGCGCGTGTATTTAATTACAATTTAGATTAATTATTATCTCAATATATTTTCAGCTATTTACATCACAATACATTTCAATACATTACATTACATTACATTACATTTGATTACATTACATTATAATACGTTACGTTACGTCACGTTACGTTACATTACTATAAAGAGCTTATAATACCTATAATAAGTGTTATAAGGTATTAGAAGCCGTTGCTACTATATGTAGTTGGCATTTGTTAATAGTGATTCTAAGACAACTACCCCCGGACAACTACCACGCGGACAATTACACCCCCCCCCCCTAGGACAACTATCACCAGGGGACAACTGCCAGCCCTGGACAACTGCCAGCCGGAAAACTACCCCCTAGGACAATAATATTACCCCCTAGGACAACTGCCACCCGGACAACTACCTCTCTAGGACATTTTCTATTTAGTTTCTATTTCCGTGCGCGGCCACAAGTTTCTACCTACCTACCTACCTATATCTATCTATCTATCTATCTATCTATCTATCTATCTATCTATCTATCTATCTATCTATCTATCT
>NW_014578042.1:26781-31531 GCF_000485595.1 Priapulus caudatus | reverse complement strand
CAGGCGAGGGAGCCAAGCGACCGAGCGGGGGGAGGGTGCGGGAGGGGGTGTTCACTGTTCACGCTCCCGCACGATGGAGATTTTGCAATTATTACACTAAAATAGAGCGACCTGAGGTGAAATTCTTGCAAATTTAAAAACCCCCCCTGGCTACGGGCCTGGCCTGTAATACATGTATGATGTATCACTAATCTATAACTACAACTACAATTAAGGTCCTCCTCATTACGAAATCAGGAGTAGACAGGGATTTCGAGCTACACTCGCGGAAACGCAACTATAGAAACAGAAACGTGTTCTCAAATGTAAAACTATTAAACATATAACGTCTTTGGAACTTTTTATATAGGTATAGGCCTCTACAAATGCAAGTCACTCTCGCACGCACGTTTTTAGCCTAACCCAATAAATTGTGTCCTAAAATTTATTGGTTTAGCACCTTATGTACAGTCAATATAGCTAACTTGCAGGTTTTAACATGCTGGTTCCAGCATCTGTAATGTTCAATCGAACAACCATGTTCTGCACAAGTGTTTTTTATTAATCTATTCTTAATTTTCTAGCGGTAATTGTATTGCTATTCTGTATACGTACGGTATACGTATTGTCATCACTAGATCGGTATGGAGAAATAACACAGAATTAACGAGAGTGGAGGTCGAGTCAATTCTGACAGATCGGGGAGTGATATAACAATAATCAAGTAGGCGCAAATCTACTTTAGGCACCTTAGGTATCACGAAGTGATGCACAGATTTCTGTGTATCATCAACTGATGCACAGACTTTCCGTATATCAAGGAATGATGCAAAAACCCTAACCCTAACCCTAAGTCATAAAGTATAACCTTAGGTATCACGAAGTGTGTTAAGGTTAGGGTTAGGGTTAGGGTTACTGGTTAGGGTTAGGGTTAGGGTTAGGGTTAGGGTTAGGGTTAGGGTTTTTGCATCATTTCTTGATATACAGAAAGTCTGTGCATCACTTCGTGATACATAAGGTGCCTAAAGTGGATTTGCACCAATCAAGTAAGGTCTGGAATCGATAACTCGCTACCACTATGTTATTGTCATTTCCTAGCTAGGTATATAACTGCATGAAACCTACAACTTGGGTTGACACCAACTGCAGACAGTCGCAAAAAACACCCAAAGTGCTAACTGCATGGTAATTCTGCGCAATTATTGCAAAATGCCCGTTTTCAGAAAAATATCATCAGAAGTCATGAAGTGATAAATCTGAAATGTCATAACTTTTGGTGTGAGCTAGGTGTAGTGCAAAAGTTAGAACATTTTAGACTAATTATAATCAACAATGTATGATAATTTTGGCATGCAGGTCGCTGCCTGTTGTTGCTGTTGTTGCTGCTGTTGTTGTTGTTGTTGTTGGTCGTCATTGTTGTTGTTGTTGTTGTGTTGTTTCCATTTCACTAGGCTGGCCTATGTGTGGTTTGGCTCCAAATCTTGAAAAAAACTAAACGGTGTGTTTGGCAAACGGCAAAGCTACGATATCCTAGATCCCATGCAGGCACACAGACATAGATGGATGCAGGGAAGGAATAGATGGCTATAGTTTATTTCCTATCTAGAGTGCAAGCCGGCCTTGTCATAAAAATGACATCCGCTAGATAAATATAGTATATGTAATTGTAAACAACAGTAGTGAGTCATCACTTGGTAACCAACTGAATGCATGGGTATGCGTGTGCAAGCACTATGTGAAATATAGGCCAGTGTAGATATTGTGACTTGCATTAAATCCTGCGTTCCTGTGCATTAATGGTCAACATTAAAGATACCAATTAATGTACCACAATATATCTGAACATATCGGCAAACATAACTGGACAAACCACAGGCACTTGGGCTCATAGGGTCTATATGTCCCCCAGGGTACTATCGGAGGGTACCCTGGGTACGGTTCGATATATCGGAACGTACGTACCCTGGTAACTATCTGATATGGTTAGGGTTAGGGTTAGGGTTAGGGTGTGAGGGTTACGGTTAGGGTTAGGGTTAGGGTTAGGGAGTAGGCGTAGGTGACTCCCTAGACTCGTTAGTGGAGTAGGCGAAGTACGGTCCGGCATATTAGATCGAACCATGGTACGTTCCGATCGATATATCGAACCGTACCCAGGGTACCCTCCGATACCCTGGGGGACATAGCTAGACCCTAGCTCTCAGCGGCACTTGGAACGTTTTAATAATAAAATAATGACATAAACAGCAGTGTTGTAGGTCTCGAGACCGGTCTTGGCCTCGAGACCGGTCTCGAGACCGTTTTCCTTGGTCTCGGTCTCGGTCTTGGCCTCGAGACCGGTCTCGAGACCGTTTTCCTTGGTCTCGGTCTCGGTCTCGGCCTCGGAGTGCAATGACTCGGACTCGGACTTGGACTCGAGCCCTCCAGACTCGAGGACTCGGGTCGAGACCGGCTCGAGGCCACTACATATGTGCGAGTACTACTACTAGTAGTCCTAGTAGGTACTACTATATGACCTCTACCACTTGTTGTTATGCACTATGCATTATAATCATTTATACATATTACATAGTACAAAAATACATGACTGTATGCATGACTTCATTCGCATTTTTCGTTTGTTAATTAAACTTTGTTCATCAAACTTTGCTTGTTTATGAATCGTCACAGTTTGGCATGTACGGGCGGGGGGGAGTCCAGGGGGTCCGGACCCCTTGCTCGCGCAGAAAACGCATTTTTGAGGGGGTCTAATATTCAAAATTTTCTGGGCAGGGCCCCAGGGACTCCCCTATCGAGTGCTCGCAAGTTTGGGTTACGGTTAGGACCCCCCCCCCCCTGCCGTCGTGGCGTCGTAAAATTCTCGTACCGCCTGTGTACGTGTTGTGCATGGTATTGCTTGTTTTAGCACTGTTTACTAAGATGTTTTGCACTGTTTAATTACTCGTGTGTATTAATACATGTATGCTTAATAAGGATAAGTTGTATGTAGTGTTCTGGTGTTGTTCATTGAATTATGTGTCGAACAATTTACTCTCAGACATTTCTTGTTCAGTTTGAATTTTATTTCGATGAAATCAATTATGGGAATTTTGATAACAAGTCGCTTGCGTTCGAGCACTGATCAACGATGATCGAGTATAAACGATTATCGTGGAATCACTACCACCCACGCACTGTAATGCGGTAAACACTCGAATCTCCACTTCACCCAAACACAGTCCCGGTACTTGACGTGGTATATGAGAGTACAGTGAATACGGTATGCTCAGGTGAGCAGTCATCAAGCACGACATTGCTCACCGAATCTCCACTTTGTACTTCCTTTCGCTTGGGGCAATAGTGCCGATACCATTCGATGATACAGATACGTCTGTTTAGTTGAGGGGGAGCCATGTCAGATTCACAGCGGCCTTTAAGGTCGCGTCGATGAACAACTGAAAAGAATTCGTCGAGAAAAAATAAATTCTGTTAAGAGATTTTTATGATCAATTTTGATAGGATTTTTAATGATAAATCAATGTAAAATATCTGATGAGGCTTCATTTCCATGTCCGATACGCTGTCGCAAATTCCTTAGCTGACGAACAAATCACACAATAAAAAAATACACAATTATAATAATAATATAATATTAGCAAGCATATTTTTTTACAACATTTATTTTGGAACCAATTTTGTGTGTGTGTACCAATACTAGTTTTTGGTCAGTGGTTACTAGACGCACTAATGAACGGTCTCTCTACAACTATATCTCAGCATCTGACAACCCCCTCAATATGCAACACAAGTGCAAGCACTTAATTTTACATTGCTAATCTAGCCGACCTTGATCGAAAACCTGGCATAATTACTATTCAGCAAACAGGAGGCATACGTGGGAAGCGAGGGGCCGACAAACATGGATAGGTTGATTACAGTATGCAGCAAAGCGTGAGGGAACAGCAGGGCGCGTGACAGGCTTATGGCGGCAGAGCTATACAAGGCATTTACAAAAAGAGGACGAATTCCATTACTCCAGGTGTGTCAGTGCTGAGGATGACAGGGACCTGTATAGATAATATATACATTTGGCCAAAAGTCTGTGAAGTGGTAAATTTTTTTTTGGTTGTGTTTCGCATTCGAGTCCTAGCAAGCGCAGGCAACCTGTGGTTGCTCGGCAGCTAGGGGGTTCGGCGGGGCATGCCTCGCTCCCCCCCCCGAAAAATTCTTTTTGGAAACAATGGTGAATTTGGTGCTCATATAAGCCAGTTCTATGAAGAAACATTGATTTTTCGTCAGCGAGGCGGTTGTTTTGGAAATTTCTGTTGCTGGCGGTGTAGAATTTGAGCGAGGCTGGCTGACACTCGTCGTGTCAATGCAGAGAAACACTGCATCAGGGGTGAATATGAAATTTATTCATTTTATCGTCATTATTTGACCATGGATACTCCGCACCGGATTGTGCGGGGCGTGTGTGGGTCTGGCGCAGGCATAACATGGGTAGGGTGCTTCGATGAAATAGCTTTGTGTAGCTCTTGACCATTATAGGCTAGTGACAAAAGGGTAGTGTGCATTAGCACAACCACACAATGCAGGGGCGTGTACAGGGCGGGGGGGGTCCAGGGCGGTCCGGAACACCCCCCTGCTGTAGCAGGAAAGCTCTTTCAGAGGGGGTCTAATTTCAACATGATTGTATGGGCGGAGGGCCCCAGACCCCCCCCCTTCACGTGCTACGCCACGTTTGGCGTTCTGTTTAGACCACCCCCACGCTGGTCAAATCCTGTACACGCCCTGC
>NW_014578042.1:23196-26771 GCF_000485595.1 Priapulus caudatus | reverse complement strand
TTGAACAAGAAAACTTGGAAAAGTGATGAGAATCAGAGATATCATCGCTACTATACACGCACATGCACACGACGTTACGCACACGCAGGCATTCAACACCCCGAGTAACCGATTGTAACCAATCATCGGTTACTTGGGTCCAACCGATGATCGATTACGAAATTACAACCGATTGATAACACTACTGAGTGGACCACAGTTACTTGCTCAATGTTGGCGATTCCTTCCAGCTGTATCTCGTATCTGCAAAATGTCTGTCTTGCTCTTAACTAAGAATTGATCTATCTCTCTGAGTGAGGTACTCGTGACCCATGTCCTCTTGGTTATTCTTGCTGGTTCGATCATGCTAGATCAGTTTATGCATGTTATTCACACGTGCACACTAGACGTCATGCAGCCGTCATCGCGCGACTGCGCGGAAAACGCCGCGTAGCGGCCACCAATACAAATAACCTGCACTATCCTGAACACTTTCTCGAGTCCCTTTAGGGTATAGGGGAAACGGCCGGGAAATCGTCCAGCGAGAGTTCTGTTCATAGCACGACGGTTTTGACTACCCATGCACGTAGCTCGAGATTTGCTGCAAATGAACCAGAAAGTAGTTTGGCTAATGGGCGCGCGTCCTATATCCGTCAAAAACGAAGTTTTAACGTTTTCCAGCGAGACACGCCCACGGCAACTGCCAATCACCGCGCGCGCACGCCTAGCATAGGACAGCTTTGTTGCTGGGGAAATTCTGTGTGATTATTCCCGTACTCTAAACCCGGCCACGCCGTACCAGGCTTTCATTTTTAAGGGGCGCGATCGCGCTCCACCGCGCACCCGAAATTGTGCCATGGTCCGTTCATCATAGCGCCTCATAAAAGTGGTTGAAATCGCTCACAAAAACTATGTGTATTATGTTGAAATAGCGCTCCATAGAGTTGTCAATGTAGGGGGGTACAAAAAGGTTAGCAACACACAACAATTTGTGGTGTGTAGTGTAAGTAACTGAACGTATGGCAGGTTACTACCCTCTGGTTTATACAACTAGACAACAGCATCCAAATACAGGTACCTACACGGTAGCCACAAGTTACCTGCTCGTTTTCCACTATACGTGGCGAGAAGTGGTTTTCTGCCGACGTGAAACAGTCATAGGGCTGGAGGGGGGCTACATACGTACAAGTAATTTGGCTAGTTTGTTGATGTATTGTGATGATATTTCGTGCTGAAATATGCAGGTATATGCATTAGAGTCTCTAAGGATGAAGATCAGAATAAATAAAACAAGTTTATTTTTACATCCGATCAACTTTTTTATTAATCTGTGTGCTAGTGTTGGGTTGTTGGATGAAAAGAATGTAATCATGATGAAGCCATTGAATGAATGAAGGTGAAGATGAATGATAATCAGTGGATTGACATGACATCCCAATTTTCGTTTTGGATTTCACTCTAGACTGAGGATTGGTCATGATTCCATCATCACACCCCAAGAGGCATGATGGAGAGCTCTCAAGGAGCTTTCCATCATCCCTTTTAAGGATGTGATCCATCATGCCTCTTAAGGGTGTGATTTTTTAGTGGAGCTCTCCATCATGCCTCTTAAGGGTGTGATTTTTTAGTGGAGCTCTCCATCATGCCTCTTAAGGGTGTGATTATGGAGCGTGAAAAGACTTCCTATGGTGTCCTAGGGGAGTCATTAGTAGTCCTTCTGTACTTTTCAAATCTGACTGCCTGCTGGGGGGTCCGGACCCCCTGGACCCCCCCCCCCTGTACACGCCCCTGCATTGGTTGTGTGTGGTGCTAATGCCACTACTGTCACTAGC
Organism: Priapulus caudatus; assembly: GCF_000485595.1. Classification (NCBI taxonomy): domain Eukaryota; kingdom Metazoa; phylum Priapulida; class Priapulimorpha; order Priapulimorphida; family Priapulidae; genus Priapulus; species Priapulus caudatus. The sequence continues at coordinate 24,960 of NW_014578042.1, read as the reverse complement.
TATATGTCAAGCTACAAGCTTTTCATGCGAAGCACCTACCCATGTATATCAGGGGTCAATAATGACGAAATAATGAATAAATGTCATTATTAACCCCTGATGCAGTGTTTCTCCTGCATTGACACGAGCGAGGTGGGCCGCCTCGCTCAAATTCTCAGCCGCCACACAGAAATTTGTCCAAAACACCGCCTCGCTGACGAAAATCAATGTTCTTCCATAGAACTGTGCTTATAATGCACCAAATTGCACCATTTTTTCAAAAAAATTTCGGGGGGGGGGAGGAGGCATGCCCCCGGAACCCCCTAGCTGGCCGAGCACCACAGGTGCTCGCTTTGCTAGGACTTCGAAATGCGCAAACACACCAAAAAAAATTTACCACTTCACAGACTTTTTTGGCCAGATGTATATATATGCTATACAGTCCCTGTCATCCTCACACACCTGATGTATGGAATTTCGCTCTCTTTTTTGGGTAAATGCTGGTATACTTGCTCCCATATACCTGTCACCGCCTGCTGTTCCCTCACGCTTGCTGCATACTGTAACAACCATGATGGGTTGTCGGCCCCCGCTTCCCACGTATGCCCCTGTTTGCTATGTAATTATGCAGGTTTTCGATCAATCGGCTAGATTAGCAGATTAAAATTAAGTGCTTGCACTTGGTGTTGCATATTGAGGGGGTTTGTCAGATGCGTGAGATATAGTGTAGAGAGACGGTATCATTAGGTGCTCTAGACACTGACCAAAAACTATATTGTACACACACACAAAATTTCCAAAATAAATGTTGTAAAAAATATGCTTGCTAATATATATTATTATTTATAATTTGTGTATTTTTTTATTGTGATTTGTTTCGTCAGCTAGGGAATTTGGCTGGACAGCTAATCGGACATGGAAAATGAAGCTCATCAGATATTTTACATTGACTTATCATTAAATCTATCTTTTTGATCTAAAATCTCTTAAACAAATTATGTATCGACGATTCTTTTGCAGTTGTTATCGACGCGACCTTAAGGCCCTGTGAATCTGACATGGCTCCCCCTCACGAAACAGACGTATCTGTATCATCGAATGGTATCGGCACTTTGCCCATAGCTGAGAAGGAATACAAAGTGGAGATTCGGTGGAGGAATGTCGTGCTGATGGGACTGCTTCACCTGAGCATACCGTATTCACTGTATCTCTCCATATACCACGTGCAGTACCGGACGTTGTTTTGGGGTGAGTGTAGATTCGAGTGTTTACCGATTACAGTGCTGGGTGGTAGTGATGTCACGATAATCGATTATACTCGATCATCGGTTGAACAGTGGCTCGAACCAAGCGCTTGGTTATCAAAATCCATAATTGATTTCATCGAAATAAATGTCAAACTTGAACAAGAAATGTCTGAGAGTAAATTGTTCGACACATATTGCAATGAACAACACCAGAACACTACTATACAACTTATCCTTTATTAACATACATGTATTATACACACAGTAGTAAACAGTGCAAAACACTTAGTAAACAGGGCTAAACAAGCACATACATGCACACACGTACACAGGGGCGTGTACAGAATTTGTAGCAGGGGGGGGGGGTCTAACCGTAACCCAAACTTGCGAGCACGCGAAGGGGGAGTCTGGGGGGCCCTGCCCCAGAAAATTTTTGAAATTAGACCCCCCTCAAATGCGTTTTCTGCGCGAGCAAGGGGGGTCCGGTACCCCTGGCCCCCCCCCCCCCCCGTACATGCCCCTGGTACATGCACACGAC
>NW_014578042.1:20667-22494 GCF_000485595.1 Priapulus caudatus | reverse complement strand
GCGTGTACCCGCGTGTACGTGCGTGTATATCCGCGTGTACGTGCGTGTACCCGCGTGTACGTGCGTGTACCCCCTCTGTGCGTACATGGAATCGCCGATCTCAGGAACTAGGGCATTCTGCTAGGCTAGAACGGTTTCCTACGATAGAGTTTGGCACAAATACGAAAATAACACGCTGTTTAGCGCACTGCGCTAGGACCTTCTGTTGCATTTTCTCATATCCATAATCAGAATAAGCCCTGCCTTCTTTGTTGATGGACATGAATGGGCGTGACCGACGTTACCAGTTCTTGTACCTACCGTTGTTCCCCAGCCTATTTACTTTAGCGTAAATAATGAAATACTTGGCCGATGCATTTCGCATCGAAGAGGAAAATTTTCCGCATTTTCACTCGCTGTCGGAAGTGAACGAGTGCGTCATTCATTGAACAATTAAGCAAAACATCCCTGGCCAATGTTTACATGCCACAGCGCCATCTCTTGGATGTTTTATAAGTAAATATGGGGATTTTCAATAAAATTATGCGTTTTTAATGTATTTACGACGATTTACATATAGAAACTATATGTTAGTTTTACTGATTTCTCCGCATCTTTCCTTGGAGTTTTCATCGTGTTTTAATGCCTTTCGGTAGATTTTTCTGCGTTTTCTGCGTGATTATTATTTTACGCAGGCACTCGATCATTTTGGAAATCCTCCAACATTTTTACTTCTTCCTTAGTTAAGTTAGTCCATGTTTCACTGTTATTTAGGAAGGAAGGTAAAACTGTGCATTCGTATAATTTCACTCTTGCTTCTATAGTATGATTTCTATCATTTTTCTCTTCTGCCCATGATAATATTTCCCTCATCATAAACCTACATTTTTCAGTTCGGACTCTTATCATATCGTTATAACCTCCTATATCATTAATTAAATCCCCTAGGTATGAATATTTGGTGCATTTTTTGATTACTTGGTTGCCTATTAATATCTCCTTCTCTATCCTTTCTTTGTTTGTGAATTTTATAAACATTGTATTTGTTTTGTTCATATTAAATTCTAATTCTTTTGATTCAGCTAATCTGGAGCATGACTGAGCGATTTTTGTTACTGTTTTATAATCTCCAATTCCTAGAATATCGTCAATATATAATCATTGTCATCTTCTAAAACTACAGACCATCCGCTGACCGCTGCGGAGACGTGCGCCGGGCCTCGAATTTGGCGCACGTCTCAACTGCGGACAGCGCTTCATACTTGAACATCCCCATGGTCGCGTGCGCATATCCCGCGGAACTGCGCGTCTCATCCGCGTGCAGCGCTTAGGATCAACAGCAAAGCTGTGCCATGCAATCTTGTATCATGTTTCTCTGGATTGTCGTCTTGCTGGCATTTCGTTGCTAAGAATATGTTTTAGAATGTCCCATCATCAATTGATTGGCTATAGTTGGCCTGTCAATCTCCCCAGGCATGCATATAGGTCAATTGACACAGATTGAGTAGTCACATGTTACTCGTCATGATTTAAGTGAGTTTTCTCTAGATATTTTTACATTTTGAGTAATTGTAGAGTCTAAGATGTGTTGTAGACGGTAACTCGTAGATAGTAGACGTAACGATGATGCAAACGGTAAACAACTGATAGCTTTATTCTAGCACGGACGGTGACAGTGTACACGTACCAACTCGTAGGTGAGGTCTCTCTCGAACTCACTGAAACTCTCCCTTTTATCCGTCTCTCTCGACCCCGCCACCGCGTTCGAGGCCGTCGAACCCTGTCCGAGCCGTCACCGCCTGTCGTTAGGGTTCCCCCTAACGACATCTGACGGCCCGTACGGGGTCG
>NW_014578042.1:0-20642 GCF_000485595.1 Priapulus caudatus | reverse complement strand
TCTATGAAAACGACAAAATGAGACTTACGCGTAAGTCGTTATTTTCCTAGTGACACCAAATATGCTGGTCCCAGAAGTGTCGACTTATGCAAGTTTTATGGTACTTTCTATTTTATCAGGAGTAGATAATAGGGAATTCCCTATTATCTACTCCTGATTTTATGCAAACAAATTAAGTGACAGATCCAGGGGACAGGAAACACCCCCCATTTCTTGAACAAACCACACAGATAGAAGTGAGTGGCCTTGTTCCGGTCTGTTGCCCCCTTCTTTTTATCAAAACTGCGACTCGGACCGGACTGGCGTGGTGGGGCAGCTCGGCACTCGCGGTGGCGCGGACTTCGGATCGACTCGGACTCGGGCGGTGCGACTCGACTCGGACTCGGGCAATCCGAGGGGGTGCGGACTCGACTACAACACTGATAAACAGGAATTGTATTTACTACCAGGTTATTAATAATAATATTCCTTACTGTCTTAATTTCGCGAGAAGTTTTAGAGAACTTTATATTTCTGTTATTTGTGCGCATTGGCATGCGTGTGGCGAGATTGCGTGTTGCAAAAGAGAATTTGAACGACATTTACGTGGAATTATTAGTTGATAGAAAATACATAAACATTGAGATTTTTGTAGTAAGTACATTTCATGTTTATTTAATTACCATCATTTTATTATTAAAACTTTCCAAGTGCACGTGGGACAAAAAATAGGGCAAACAAAAAAAGAGCTTGGCCTTGAACTATAGCTTGAAATATCCTTAACTCAGTGCAGGGACGAACCGTGCACAATGCGCTATGTGGGATGTGACCGTCTCTTGGAGCTATATGTACATAGATACTTTATTCTGTGTCTCTGATCCATGTAGGAAAGTGAGGATGACAGTTCTCAACTGGTTATACACTTACGGATCATGATGCTGTCATTCTAAGTTAAAGACATGTTCACCCATTGCATTATTTCTACAACAAATCAGTGCTGTATGCCAATGGTAAAACTACAATCTGGGTTGGTCACTACTGCATGGATTGTTGATATAGATTTCAACACTGGGTGTAGCATAGGTAATCATCGATAATATTATATATATATATATTATATGAATATATATAGTATACTATAAATATATATATATTATATAATGCATATATGTATTATAGGTGTGTAGCCTGTCTGCACTACTTATATTATGTAAACATACCCAGTTTATATATAGTGTTAACCTCTATCAGTTGCGAAATCAGTGGCAGATTTATTCAGATACAGCTGGGCGAGGCTCCCTAAATGGACCGCGGCGCGGTGACACATTGCAAGGGCGGTACAGGATTGGACCAGGGGGGGGGGATCTAACAGTAACCCAAACTTGCGAGCACGTGAAGGGGGGGTCTGGGGCCCTCCCCCATACAATACTTTTGAAATTAGACCCTCTCAGATGCGTTTTCTGCCACCGAGCAGGGGGGGTCCGACCCCCTGGACCCCCCCCCCCCTTACCACGCCCCTGCAGTGTTTGTGCTGGGGCTATGCCACTTACTGTCACTAGTATATGTCAAGGCTACAAGCTTTTCAATGCGACAAGCACCTACGCCATGTATATCAGGGTCAATAATGACGAAATAATGAATAAATGTCATTATTAACCCCTGATGCCAGTATTTCTCTCGCATTGCGACACGAGCGAAGGTGCGCCGCCTCGCTCAAATTCTCACGCCGCCAGCACAGAAATTTGTCCAAAACACCGCCTCGCTACGAAAAATCAATGTTTTCTTCCAATAAACTGTGCATTATATGTGCCACCAAATTTGCACCATTTTTTCATAAAAAATTTGCGGGGGGGGTGAGGAGGCATGCCCCCGGAACCCCCTACGCTGGCGAGCACCACAGTGCTCGCTTTGCATAGGACTCGACAAATGCGCAAACACACCAATGAAAAAATTTAACCACTCACAGAATCGTTTTTTGGCCAGACCTGTATACTATATGCGTATACTCCAGGTCCCCTGTTCCCCATCCCTCACACTGTACAACACTCTGATGTATGGAACTTTCGCTCTCTTTTTTTGCTCCGGTTCAAATGCTGGTATACTTGCTCCCATATACCTGTCACGCTGCTAGTTCCCTCACGCTGCGTGCATACTGTAACAACCATGATGGGTTGTCGGGCCCCCGCTTCCCACGTATGCCCCCTGCTTTGCATGTAATTATGCAGGTTTCGATCAATCGGCTAGATTAGCAGATTAAAATTAAGGACTTGCCCACTTTTGGTGATGCATATTTGAGCGGGCGCTTTGTCAGATGCGTGAGATATAGCTGTAGTAGAGACGGTATCATTAGGGTGCTCTAGACACTGACCAAAAAACTATATGTACAACGACACACAAAATTTCCAAAATAAATTATGCCTAAAAAAAATTCTTGCTAATATATATATTATTTCATAATTTGTGTATTTTTTTATTGTATTTGTTTTCGTCAGCTAGGTGAATTTGGCCTGGACAGCTAATCGACATGGGAAAATGAATGCTCATCAGATATTTTACACTTATTATCATTAAATCTATCTTTTTGATCTAAATCTCTTAAACATAATTATGTATCGACGACTTCTTTTGCACATTGTTATCGACGCGACCTTAAGGCCCTGTGAATCCTGGACATGGCTCCCCCTCACGAAACAGACGTATCCTGATCATCGAATGGGTATCGGCCACTTCTAGCCCATAGTCCTGAGAAGCGACACTACAAAGTGGAGATTCCCGGTGGCAGGAATGTCGTGCTGATGGACTGCTTCACCGAGCATACCGTATTCACTGTTATCTCTCCAGATACCACGTGCAGTACCCGGACGTTGTTTTGGGCGTGAGTGTAGATTCGAGTGGGCACCGATCTACAGCTGCTGCCGGGGTATGATGTCGACGATCAATCGCGTTATACTCGATCATCGCGTGAACAGTGGCTCGACACAAGCCGCCCTTTGCGTTATCAAAATCCATAATGGATTTCATCGAAATGAAATGTAAACTTGAAAACAAGAATGTCTGAGAGTAAATTGTTCGACCAACATATTGCACACTCGAACAACACCAGAACACTTGAACTATAAACTTATCCTTGTTATTAACATACACCCTGTATTATACACACAGTAGTAAACGAGTGGCAAAAAACAACTAGTAAACAGGGCTAAAACAAGCACATACAGTGCCACACACCGGTGTACACAGGGGCGCCTGCGTCTAGCAAGAATTTTTCAGCAGGCACCGGGTGGGGCCCCTGGGCGTCTAACCGTAACCCCAAACTTGCGAGCACCGCGAAGGGGGGAGTCTGGGGCCCTGCCCCCAGAAAATTTTGAAATTAGCCACCCCCCTCAAATGCGTTTTCCTGCCGCGAGCAAGGGGGTCCGGACCCCCTGGACTCCCCCCCCCCGTTTCAAATTGCCCCTGGTACATGCCACACGACCGTTACGCACACGCAGGCCCATTGCAAAACACCCCGAGAACCGATTGTAACCAATCATCGGTTACTTGGGCGTGCAACGCCGGATGAGTACGATACGAGGAATTACACAAAGCCGATTGATAAACCACTACTGACGGCTGGACCACAGTTACCTCTTGTGGCTCAATAGGTGGCGATTCTCTTCCAGCCTGTAGTCTTCGTACTGCACACAATGTCTGTCCTTTGCTCTCGTTAACTTAAAGAATGATCCCGATCTCTCATGTGATAGTCGAGCTTCACTTGTTGAACCCAGTCCTCCTCCGCCTGTATTTCTTGCTGGTGTCGATCATGCGTAGATCGAGTTTTTGCATGTTATTCACACGTAGCACACTAGACGTCATGCAAGCCGGTCATCGCCGCCGACTGCCGCGAAAACGCCGCGTTGTTGTTGTGTTTTTCCACCCGCCGTAGCCCGCACCATATACAAATAACCTCGGCACTAATCCTGAACACTTATCTCGAAGTCCCTTTACTGGATAAGGGGAAACGGCCGGGACAATCGCTTCCACGAGAGTTCTGTTCATAGCACGACGGGTTTTGACTACCCATGCACGTAAGCTCGAAGATTTGCTGCAAGATGAACCAGAAAAGTAGTTTGGCTACATGCAGCGCCGCGTCCTATATCCGTCAAGAGACGATAATTTTTAACGTTTGCCAGCTGGAGACACGCCACGGCAATGCCAATCACCGCGCTTCGCGACGCCTAGCATAGGACAGCTTTGTTGCTGGGGAAATTCTGGGATTATTCCGTACTCGAAACCGGCCACGCGCCGTACCAGGCTGTTCATTTTTTAAGGGGCGCGATCGCGCTCCACGCGCACCCGAAATTCTGCATGGTACGTTCATCAGTACGCCTCAGCATAAAAGTGGGTGAATCGCTCACAAAAATTGTGCATTATTTGAAATAGCGCCTCCATAGATAGTCCCTGTCAATGTAGGGAGCGTACAAAAAGGGTGCTAGCAACACACAAACAATTTGTTGGCGCTCTTGTGATGTAACTAATGAACGCTTTATGGCAGCGGTTACTACCTCTGGTTTATACCAACTAGACAACTAGCATCCAAATACAGGTACCTACACGGTTAAGCCACAAGTTACGGCTGCTCGCTTTTCCACTATAGCGTGGCGAGAAGTGGTTTCATCGCCGACGTGAAAACCAGTCATAGGCTGGAGCGGGCTACATATCGTACAATAATTTGCTAGTCCCGGTTTAGTTTTGTTGACTGTCACTTGTGATGATATTTCGTGCTGAAAATATGCAGTAGATGCATAGCAGTCGTCTAGATGAAGATCAGATAAATTAAAACAAGTTTATTTTACATCCGATTCAACTTTTTTTATTAATCTGTGCTGCTACGGTTGGGTTGTTGCGATGAAAGAGAATGTGGTGAGACATGAGTGAAGCCATTGAATGACATGAAGTGAAGATGAATGATAATCAGTGCGATTGACATACATCCCAATTATTCGTTTTGGCATTTCACTCTAACTGAGGATTGGTCACTGATTCCAATCATCATCACCCCAAGAGCACCTGCATGGAGCTCTCAAGGCAGCTTTCCATTCATCCCTTTGAAGCCATGTGAATCCATTTCATGCCTCTTAAGGGTGTGATTTTTTATGCCGAGCTCTCCATCATGCCTCTTAAGGTGTGCATTTGGCAGCCGGTGAAAATGACTTCCTATGGTGTCCTAGGGGAGTCATTAGTAGTCCTTCTGCTACTGTTTGCTGAAATCTGACTGTCCCTGCCTCTAATATGGCTATGGCCGCGTAGCAACGCTGCCCACCTGCCCTACCGTGTGTTCTTAACATGTACGACTCTTTGCAAACATACGGATCGGGGGGAAGCCATGCTACGAGCGATTCACATACAGGTTTCGACACGGGATTCACTGCAAAGCCTGACAAGGCGACCGGTGCAGTGGACGTACCTTTACTAACGACCGCCCCTCGGGGTTGACTCGCCCCCCCCCACCCACCATGCTTGTCTCGCTCCCCGTGGTGTCCTGCGCCGGTTCGCTCATCAGTGATGACCGCACGGTATCCTGGCCCGTAGCAATCGTCCCAGATGGAGTCTAGCAACATATAGCGCCCGTCCGGATAGATCCCACTAAGTCTACAAGAAAATCTTACTCGGTGCTTCTGGTCTCCCCAGGGCTGTCTTTCAAAAGGGCGTTACCTGGATTCAGATTGGCGCAGCCTCTGGTACACGCACTGAACTCCTCCACCACGAGATACCACTCATCACGCGTCGCGCCGTGACATCTCGAGCATGACCGTGCCCCCCATCGAACAATCTCTGAGATGTTGGCTGTCTGAGCTAGCAATGCCGTGCCGCCGGCCTGACTACGGGTCACGAATTTTGGCGCACGATTGTCTATCATGGAGCGCGCTGCGCGGGCGGCCGTAGCGGGGCGCGGTGCGGCGCTTCCGTGGGGTGGCGATGACCGCGTGTTGCGGTAGTCGAGCGAGCTCGGGTCTTCCTCGCGGGTTAGCGGGGGGTGCCGCCTGTGGCGCCGGTGAACGGCTTCCAGCGCTGCGAACGGATCTCGTGCTCGCGCGGGGCGGCGGTTAGGACGCAACGCCTCCTTTGCGCAGTCGCCTCTCCTGAGTATGCCGGTCTTTCCTCTGACGTGGATGGCCATGATGCCGAGGCCGCGCCTCTGGAGGATGTGTGACCACTTATGTGCGTCTTGCCAATCGACAGTTTACCGCACGGCCCACCTTCTCTATTCTATGGAACTTCTCACGCGGCGAGTATGCAATCAGCATTCGTAGCTAGCACGAAAATGCGGGCCTGGGCGCCCGATGCGTCGCCAAACGGTGGGGTAGCGGATGCAACGTGCTTGCCGAGCTTTCGCCCGCACAAATACTCGAAAATACACACCAAGCGGTGACCGTTTTGGTAGCCGCCACCCTGCGGGGCTGAGGACCCCTTCTGTTGCATCTTTCTCATCTCATCTTAATCCAGAAATAGCCCCGCCGTTCCTTCGTGTTGATGTGCCCCCCATGAAATTGGTGCTGGCCGACTGCGTTACCGAGTTCTCTGGTACCTACCGGGTTGTTCCCCAGCCTATTACTTTTCGGTAAAATAATAAATACTTGGTCCGATGCATTTCGCATCGAAGAGGAAAATTTCCGCCCGCATTTTCACTCGCGTGTCGGAACTGTGAACGAGTTGCGTCATTCATTGACAATTAAGCAGACAACACCCTGGCCAATGTTTACCATGCCACAGCGCCATCTCTTGAAAATGTTTATGAAGTAAATATGCGGGATTTCAATGAAAATCATGCGTTTTTTAATGTATTACGACGATTTACATATAGAAACTATCTATGTTAGTTTTTTACTGATTTCTCCGCTATCTTTCTTGGAGTTTTCAATCGCTTGTTTTAATGCCTTTTTGATTTTTCTAGCGTGTTCTTGCGTGAATATTATTTTACGCAGGCACTCCTTTTTGGAAATCCTCCAACCATTTTTTAATTCTCCTTAGTTTAAGTTAGTCATGTTTCACGTTTAGTTAGAAGGAAGGGTAAACCACTGGCATTGCGTATAATTTCACTCTTGCTCGTCTATAGCTATGACTTCCATGAAGTTTCTCTTCTGGCATGATTAATAATTTCCCTCATCGATAACCTACATTTCTTCAGTTTCGGACTCTTATCATGATCGTTATTTAACTCCTAATATCATTGACTTAAATCCTAGGTGATGAAATGTTCGGCCATTTTTGATTACTTGGTTGCCTATTAAAGTATCTCCTCTCTATCCTTCTTTGGTTTTGTGAATTATTACCATGTGTATTTGTTCTTGTTCATATTAAAATCTCTAATTCTTTCTGATTCAGCTAATCCTGGAGCGAGACTGAGCGAGATTGTTGCTTACTGTTTTATATTCTCCCAATTCCTAGAATATCGTCCATATGTATAGATCATTGTCAGTCTTCTAAAACTAGCAGACCGTCTTCGCTGACCCGCTTTGGAGACGTGCGCCGGGGACCTCGAATTTGACTGCGCACCGTCTCCACTGCGCGACAGCGCTTCAATACTTGGAATCATTCCCGTTGGTCGGGTCGCCCTTGTGCGATATCGCCGCGGAAGCTGCGCGTCTCATCCGGCGTCCGCGCTAGCACTGGATCAACAAGCAAAGCTGTGCCACGCAATGTCTTGTATCATGTCTCTCTGGATTGCGGTCTTTCTGGCATTTCGTATTTGCCTAAGCAGACTGTTTAGGAATGTTCCATCCCCATGAAAGTGATTGGCTATAGTGCGGCTGCCTGTCATCTCCCAGGGCCAGTGCATATGAGCGGTCAATTGACACAGATTGACAGTCACGTGTTACTCGTCCATGATTTAAGTGAGTTTTCTCTAGATATTTTTACATTTTGAGTAATTATAGAATTTGATTCCTACCTTGAAGGTTTCTATTCAATTTAACATTTTCATCAAGACAGTACGTCATGCGATATTTTTAGCTGCATGGGTTATAACTGTGTTTAGTACTGTTTACCAAGATAACTTGAGAGAATAATCTAAACTAAAAATTTGTGATTTAGCAGCCACGAGTATAATTCAATGTAGAAATTAAATTTCCAGGAAGTAGTGATGGATTTGACAGATTTTTAGCTCACCTTACATCGTCAAGATGAGCTATTGCCATGGGGCATTGTTCGTCGTACGTCCGTCCGTCCGTCAACATTTGGCTACAGTCAACGATAACTTTAGAACCCGTTTGACCCACATGTTTAAAATTGCATACAGTTGTTACTCCTATGGGAGAGATGCGAACGTCCTATTTTGGAGCACGCCAGTCGACTTACTTTCGAGCCACGCCCACTTTTTGGCAAATATGGAAATGGCCATAAGTCAGTTCAGGTTCTACGGATTTTGCTCATTTTTTGGTATGTGAATGAATAAGGACTTGCCCCAAAACATACCACACGGGTTTTGATATTTTTTTTAAATTATGCAAATTAGGTTGATTAGGTTTTTTTGGGGGTAGCAAGATGCGAGATTCGAGAAGATAACTTGTGGTTGCGTACTACCCACTCGTACCTTTGACCAAAATAACAGAAAAATGTCAATATAACTGGTTATAACAACTCTACAATCATACCTACGTGCTAATATTTTGCTTTGTAGATTTTTTGTTTAACAGTAGATTTGAGCTGGAATCTTTTATTGTTTCTCTGGCGCGCATGCGATAATCGAAAACCAGATAACATGGCCTTATCATTTTAGGGTCCGTTAGCGCCGCATCTCGCCTAGTTTTCAGACTTCGATCTGAAAACATTTATTCTCGCATCAAAGAATTACGCATTTGATATTAATTTATCAAAGAGTAACTATAATGCGGAGATATGGGTCAGTATAAATGGTGAGTATAGCAGTCATTTAGGCGTGCTCACACACAACGAACAAACCTGCGATTGGCTGATCGCGATGGAAATACGCGAGTTATTGTGGCGTTCGTTCACCAGCAGGCGGAGAATATCCCAATCGCCCCGAGCGGGTTGGAGTAATTCTGATAATCGAACTGCGCATGCTCCATTGCCGGATGTTGATACGATCGCTTTGGAATGATGGGATTAGAAAATACCGGGATTCTTGCGCGAGCGATTCACACACACGCCACGGCGGTGCAATTTAATCGCCGCTAATGTCAAATAAGTCGCAATTCAAAAGTGGCGGATCCTGCAGCGCGATCTGATCGCATACGTGCTTCAGTGAGATTTTTGCGTTGCAGCGACTTGTAAAAATCTCGTATTTCGAAGCGCGCGATGCAAAAACGAGATTTGCGATTCCCGCTAATTCCCGCGGCAGTGTGAACGCGCCTATTCGCACTGTTCATCTAGTGCAGGATCTGACAAAGTAACAGGTTTTAAACAGTAATGTAAACAATGTAATCAGTAATACTAGGAAATTATAACAGTGTATCATTAGTTGTGTAGAAGAAGTATATATAGACGTAGAAGAACAACGTATAGTCGTGTAAACGAACAGAATGTAAAGAAGCAGGTAGGCTGATTGATGTGATTGGAGTGTGCAGTTTCACGTGATTTATACGTTTCTGTGTAATTTCCTTACATCATGATTTGAACACGGTGGGGCTTGACTGAACGCAATAATTTCATGAAACAAATTGTGCTATGTATACCGTGTTATGTTCTAGTTATTGGCCGGCTTCTGAAAGATTTCATGAAACTGTGGCGCTGTAGAGGGAAAAATCAATGACACTCGTGAATCAATGAACGTATTGACATCCTTTTCCCTATCTGCAAATCCAAAGTTGCCAACAGCAACAGCAAAACGATTCCTGTGCGATATATAAAAGAGGTAACGGAATGCGCCAGTCACGTTTGTCAAATGTAGCCACCCATTTGTAAACATCCCATTTTCCCTATATAAGCGGGAATTTTTCAATATCCCAGCTCGCCAAATAACGTTCCGGGAATGTTTCCACAACGTCTCACGTATGTTCTAGAAGCGTGATGACGTTCATGGAAGGAAATTCTGCGGGCACCTCTAGACGTTCCCTGGATGTTAATTTTTAATTTTTAATAATAATAATATTTGTTAAATAACATTGTCACTGCAAGTGCAACCGTATGAGGGTCGCTATGTAGGATAGCAGGACATGCCACTTGGCTTACATCATGCTAGCAGTCTCACTGAATCTTTGGCGGTGGAAGAACGAGGAATGTGGTAATATCGCCTGCAAAATCCTGGTAATATAGCCTTGCAAATTCCGAAAGCATGAGTCACCGTTTGATCAGAACACCGAGGAGAGACCGACCTAATATACGACGATCCGATATTTGCAATAAGATGTTTTAGCAGATCATGATGTGCAGTAAGTTCGTTTGGAGTTGCGATTTAATACAGATTGTTTGCTCTCAGCGTTTTATTGCGTCAGTTTTGAACTACAGGCAATGAGTGCATTGTTGAAATTGTATAGCATAATAATATCAGTAGCGTATAATGACAAATTTGTCATTATACGCTCCTGATAATATATAGCTATAGTATAGCATGGGCGGATCCAGAGGGGGGTCCAGGGGGTCCGGACTCCTCTTTTTTACCCCCCAAAAAAGGGAAAAAAGGGAAAACACAAAAGATAATTTTCTGATAATAAAAGATAATAAAAATTTGGAATTCCATTTTGCATTCTAGACGTCAAAATTACTGCTCAGATGCTCTCAGAATGCACCAATTTAAAAAAAATTTCTTGGGGGAGGTCCCCCCCTTAAGTGGCAACGTGCCTTACACGTGCCACACGAGCGTATTTTTTCGCCCGATCGCGACGATTAAAATAGCCAGCGAATTTATATGCCCGATCACGAAGGCACATGTAGCGAATTTGAGAGCGTACGCGTATGCCACTCGACGGAATCACATGATCACATGATGTATCACATGATATCAACAAGTTCAAACACGTCCGATTGGTTTAAAAAAATCGATCGCTCGACAAAATACGCCGGACACGGGCAGACGAGCGAATTTGCCAGCGGATCTTCTGCCGGCGTAAATAATCGGCCGAAAATATCTAACATTTTTGATACGGGCGATTCGTACGGGCGTCGTGCGGCCGTACGAAATCATGGTCGACGTGAACGGGCACACAGGCGAATTTTTTGAGCGATTTTAAAATTTCCCGCGATCGGGCGAAAAAATACGCTCGTGTGTCCCCAGCTTAAGCTGCCTTTGGCACCTTTTTAAAACACCAGAAATATTAAGCAGGAAAAAGTGCCCTTTATTTCTTACTTCCCTTTTTCAAAAAGCTGGATCCGCCCATGTATAGCATAGCATTATAATGTAAAATTCAAATAAGAATGCTAGCAGCTTGATAAGAAATTATATTAGAGTTATAAAGTTTTGTCAATAGAATCGATCGTTCCAGTATCCGCACGTGACTCTACAATCGGTCCCAGCTGACAAATAACGATTTGCTTTCTAGAATTTTCCAGTCAGTATAGTAAAGTAATCTATATTCGTTGACTAAATTGTTTCTGCTAAAAGAGCAGAACACGTTTCTCACGTGTTTTTAACGCACGTTTCCTCATACAACATACATATATTCAAGCGTGAGATAATACTTGTATAAAATCAGGAGTAAATTAAAACAAAATTCGTTGTTATTCACTCCTGATAACGAATTACTAAAATACATAATTCATGATGTGATCAGGAGGGAATAATAATAGAATCTATTATTATTCACTCCTGATATGATGTATTGTCAGGGCCGTATGCTGAGCAAATTCCTAGGATGTGGCGGATCCAGGATTTCAAGGAGGGGGTGAGAAACCTGGGTGGGGGGTCTGGGGGTCCTCCGACAGAAAATTGTGAAACTGTAGATCGCAGGAGATGGTATTTGAGGCAATTTTGAGTGCATATACAGCCTTCATTCTGATTACCACAATTCTCTTTTAGTAGAACAATTTATTATTTTTATTTTGCTCCAAAATCTAGGGGGGCAGCTGCCCCCCGTGCCCCCCTCAGGCTACGGCCCTGATTATCGTACCTACGCCCACCAGCAGCCCTTCATGATGTGATCTGATGTGATAGCAGTGCATGGGCATAGTAATGCAGACGTATCTGCAGTTCATGCTGTATTCTCCCGACACATGTCCCAGTAGATACAATAATGTAACCCAAACACAGGATAGGGTTCCTGGCCTGTGTTTGGGTTACATTATTGTATCTAATGTCCCAGTAGCTGTGCTAGTGCGAAGTGCAAAGAGGCAGACCACTGTCTGTCAAAGGGGCGACACCTTTCTAAAATCTCAAATGATTTCAGAGTTGTGCATTTATGGTGTTTTGGTAATAATGTGTGCGTGCGTGCGTGTGCGTGTGCGTGCGCGCGTGCATGCGGGTGTGAGTGCTTGGCTGCGTGAGTGCTTGGCTGGGTGAGTGCGTGGGTGTGAGTGCTTGCATGCATGCCTGCGTGCGTGTGTCTGCATATAGCTGTAAGTTTGTGCTCATGCATTTTCAGGGTGTTACGAAAACGAAGACTTCGAAAACGAAGACCATGCAAAGACCTCGAAAACGAAGACCCTCTCAACCAGGCCATTAGTACCACAACATCGAGGAAGCGTCTGCTAGTGCCCTGACGTATAAAATATGGTATTTTGGCAGTTTGATGAGGGTCTTCGTTTTCGTAATTTGGGGGTCAAATCACGAAAACGAAGACCTCGCTAGATTTCATCGATAACGCAACGGATTCGCTCAAAAATACAGTACGAAGAACAGTCAGCCGAAGACTCATCATGCTTGTGGGAACACTGATTAATTTTGTCCCATTTTGATCAGCCGCCTTTCAGATCTACACATACGAGAGTAATAATATAATACTGGCTTTATTGGCATCTTGTAACAACTATTTACATCAATATATTGATCCAATAAAGAAATATGGAAAAGAGTATATTGTGATGAAACACGAATAGGCCCCTGGGCACTAGCAGACTCTTCCTCGATGTTGTGGTACTAATGGCCTGGTTGAGGGTGTCTTCGTCTTCGAGGTCTTTGTTTTTGTAACACCCGCATTGTCATGCTGTTCTATTCATGCTTTCAGCAGTCACTGTAGCATACACATGTGTCTACGGTATACATTCCATAGAATGTATTGCTGTTTGTGACAATACCAGACGGTTGTCATGGAAACAACATGGAAGCTGCAAACGAAAATACTCAAATAATTTCTAATGCGCAGCAGATCGATTTTATCATACACGTGTTTTCACCGTCGTCGTGACTAGATTTGAAATGTAATAGACGTTGAATAGCAATCTAGAATGGAAGTTACGAACGCTGAAAATAATAAAGAAAAGAAATAAACTCTGCAATGGCAGCTGTAAGTAGCAGCCTTCTGTTTAGATCAATTTCTGTGTCACTGTTATGAATTTGACGTATTCTTACCTACAATTTAGGAGTAATATGAACTTTGCATCAACATCGGATCAACATTGTGATAGTAACATTTTGTGATATTTCTGGTAATATCTGTTTTGAACAATGCCACTGGTGCCTATACAGGGCCGTAGCTGCCCCCCTAGATTTTGGAGCAAAATTAAAAAATAAGCTTAGCTAATAATCGTAAATAACCCTAACGTGATTTTTTGGTCACTTCTTCGTGAAAGCCGTGTCTCAGACCCACCCCTTGGACGTCGATCAAAAGCTGCATCCATCGATCGCTCATCATTACACAGTTGAGTCATGAAATTTTGCTGTCCCCCCTAGGAATTTGCTCAGCCTCTATGGCCCTGCTATATATCTCTGTACATGCATTCCTTACATGCACAGTACACGACTATACAGCCACTGGCATTCCCAGGTCTTCATTTGGCCTTATCACACCTTTCGCGATAATAAATGGTTTAGCAAAGGTCATTTTCATGTTTACAGCTTGGCTCCTGCACATTTTCGGTGGTCTCGGTATTACTGTTGGGGCACACAGACTATGGACTCACAAGAGCTACAAGGCAAAGTTCCCCCTGCGTCTGTTCCTAGCCTTCCTAAATACAATAGCACTGCAGGTAAGTTGTTCAGCATATATATATATATAGATATCAGGAGCGTATAATGACAAATCCTGATATATATATATATATAATCAAATATAAATATAATATATATATATATATATCAGGAGTTAATAAAGACAAATATATATATACATATATACATATATATATATGAATATACTGATATATATACATATATATATACGTATATTTTCTTTCTGTCTGAGGAAGAGATTTTCACTTGAAAGCTCACTTAAGTATAGATAACTTTCTTGCATATATACTCTATGTAATTATAAATATAAATATAAATGTACATGTATATAAATAAATAAAGATAGATAGAGAAACACAAAAAAGCACACAGATACCAATTGATTCATAACATAAAAATAAACAAAATAAAATATAATAAGATGTCATAAATTTATTGATATTGATCATCATTGATACCTTTTTCTATGTTAATTTATTTCAATTAAATTCATTGTTTTAAATTAATTTAATTGTGTTAAATAAATGATATCTCTGACTCTCAGTCTCAGTGTGTAAAGCACACCCCACAATGCATGCATGTGTACCAGTGTGTGCGTGCGTGCATGCGTGCGCACACATGTGTATGAGTCACGTAGCAAGTGCTCATATTCTCTCAATGCTGTAGTGCTCAATGCTGCAATAGTGAAACCAAAGTTTGAGGAAGTGCCTTTGTGGCAAAACAGTGTGCAAACAGTTATTTCTACGTACTTACATATTGACATATTTGAACAAGAATCGTAGGCGAGTGTTATGGGGTATGGTTCCACATACGGGATGGGCTTCAAGGTTGGCGGCATAGCTGGGCAGTGTGTTAGCAATAAAAGGCCGTTAGTGTTAGTCTCGCCAGGTTCCTCCAATATTTGCTAGGTTTCCAAAGACGCTGCATAGCTGTATTTTTCTCCCACGCATATAGCTTTTCTTTACTGTGTGGAACTTGGGTGGGTGTGAATAATGGTGGCTAGGTAACTAATAATACCTAGGTATATTTATTATATATTATATAATATAATACATATATATTAGCCATCATCATTCCACCGTGACTCGCATGACATTTCTACAAAAATCACACTTTTAATGGTCTGGCAGTCCTATATTAGCTTGCTAGCTGCGCTCATTGGGTCTATATGTCCCCCAGGGTACTGCCGGAACGTACTCTGGGTACGGTCCGGTATACCGGAACGTACCCTGGTAACTATCTAGCTGATATGGTTAGGGTTAGGGAGTAGGCGTAGGCGACTCCCTCGACTCGTAGTGGAGTAGGCGAGGTACGGTCCGGCATATTAGATATTAGTATTTAGTACCAGGGTACGTTTCGGTATACCGGACCGTACCCAGGGTACGTTCCGGCAGTACCCTGGGGGACATAGACCCTCTCAGCGCTAGCTGCTACTTGTTTTAAGAAACGATATTAGCAAAGGCACCAGATATGCATATTTTAGCATTGAAGTTAGTGCAGCCACACTAATATTTTCTCAGATATCACAAACTATTCTGCGTGACTCGCGTGACAGGCTACTAACACATGTTTTGAATTATACTTCACACAAAGAGTTTTCGTAGAATATTATAAGTTCTGATCGGAGTTATTCGTGGTGAACTAGGTACCTATTAGTATTACCTTTCATCACTCAATACATCATTTGCACTGCTAGAAACCCCTTCTGAAGTGACTAACATCCTCTTAAGTATGTGACTCGCGTGCAATCAAGGCCGTACGCAGGAAATTTTCTGTAGGGGGGCAAATACGCAGGAGATTTTCTGTAGGGGGGGCAAAGGTACTCCCCACGCCCTCTATTGCCCTATTTGTCCCATTAAAAGGCATACTCTGAAAATCTCTAGGGGGGGGGGGAACTGCCCCTGCTGCCCCCCTGCTGCGTACGGCCCTGCGTGCAATAGTAGCTCATAGCGTTAACAAATGTTAGGGTGATCAGAATTTTGATGACTGAAATGTTATGATCCATGAAGAAAAAGTTAATCTATCAAAGGCTAATAATAAATACATTACATGTATATTATATATATATACTAGCAAGGTACCCGTCCTTTGGACGGTGGGAATTCATGAATCAGTGTATTAGTGTTGTAGCTCACCTAAGGATCAATGGCTTCTTTGTAAAGTATGTTTTTGGTCTTCGTGTGCTGTGTGTGAATGAACATCGCCCTGGGTTTGCCTACTTGTGAGAGGGCAACATAGAGCATGCCATGGAAGAAGACAGGTGTGGTCAGGCCCAAGCCTATATGGTAGTGAAAGTCTATGGTAGTGCATGATGCTCACGGTTGCGGGCATATGCTGTGAATGTAGAGATGCATAGTTTAGCTGAGAAGATGTACTTTGAAGAAGTAAAATAGAATAACAAAAGGTTTATTTGATGAGATTTACAGGTGATGGACACTAGATTACAGAACTTCATGTATACAACTTGGTAGTGTAAGTAAACAGAGTCTGATTCCCTTGAGTTTTGGTTTGTGAGTAGTTCGGACAGTTGCAAGCTATTATCTAGGCAAAATAGATTTAGAACATAAAGAAGTCCACGTGAATTGGCGCTTGAGAGAAGAGGGTTTTGGAGGAAAATCGACCCAGCTTTTCTTGAAAGTTTGAAAGCCTTGCGCTTTATTGATGGTGATGCATGTAAGGCAAGGCGATCGGAACTGGCGGCGTTGAGTGTGCTAAAATGATTAGCTTGACATCGGATGGGAGGCTAATATTTATTCCTTGGGTAATTAATGTCCGGGCGCACTGCGAGGGCCGCGGTGAGTATTTCCCATCAAATTAAGTAGCGTGTTTAGTGAAGTCTATGGATTTTGAGTCTAGTAGCCATTAGCAAGAGTCATTCTCGAATAGTTTAGAACTTCAGTTTTCAGTGATTAGTTTGCTATATTGTTTTTGTGAGCAGGCTTGGATATGGTTTTTGGGGGCAGAGATTTTATCGCGAAGCGTCGCTTTTAGCTCATCTGACATCAGTCAGATGCAGGCTTGTAGAATCGGCATGATCGTCCCGTGCGTGCGTAGCGTCCGTACCGTCAACAGTTGGGGTACACTAAATGCTTAACGCGCTCGACGTAGCAGGTCGAGCGATATTCGGACGTGGGGGGGTAATGCGCGAAAACGGATGTTTTGGGATGTCGAGCTGGGGGTCAAAGTCAAAGTCAAAGAGGTGTAAAGAAGGGGGAAAATTCAGCGCCCTTTACTTAAAGGTATAGGGAGGAAATGGCAGAATTGCGGCACAACATGCCTAAACGGCTCGACCTAGCTCGATGATAGTCCGGTGTATAGGATCATGGTAGGAAAAGCCATCACTGTGCGAAATTGCGTCACAGGTCGAAGTCAATGGGCACAGGCAGATTTTAGACATTTTTGAAGGACAATGGTGCTGACGGAGGGCGATTGAAAAAGCTTTTGTGTGCAGCGGTGACGCATAAGCATTTTTATGGCTTCATTGAAAGGACCCAATGAAATCTAGCTTTCTGCTGACATGGCGAAGAGTAAGTGTCAGATAACCTTTTGAACCCTCAAGAGGAGGGTTAAACATGGATTTGTTGAGCTGTCTGAGAAATAGAATTTGACTGCGACGGTTGCTAGTAGAATGCTATACATGCCTGGCTGTAGTGAGGCTACATATGTCAGCAGTGAAATTTCAAAGAGCTAAAATTTGGTTAAAGAAGGTTATGCTCCTAATCGATAATAATTTATATGGCACTTCTGTAGCTGTCAGGTATGTTACATGTAACGTATTGCCTACTGCCAATGGTCTACTGGGTCCCCCGCAGTGGCATGTGTTGGTGTACTGTGGAGTTTTTGCGCACTTAATTGGTTACAGGTGGCAGCTCTCTTTTTTGCGCAGACCTGTAGGCTTGCGTAGGTAAATGGATGAGTGCTTAACGCTATTCTGTCTTGGCAGATAGTTGTTGCTACTACGTATGATGGAGGGGCTTGCCATCTTTATCTGAAGACAGCTTAAACGTACTGCGCATCATCGTGCAACTTCATAACAATCCAGAACAACATTCCTTTTAGGAAGGTTCCTGATACGCGGCATCCGAATGTGCATTCCACTGTTTCCGGCGTGTCATGTTGAAGCACATTTTGGACTAACAGGGTTTAGCTAAATGGCGCCAGACCACTGCTCTTAAACCAGCAGAGTCAGCCGGCAGTAGACGTGTAGATGAGCGCTGATACGCTCTGCGCACTTGTTAGTTTCATGTAATTGCCTGACTGTCCTGGGACACTGAGTAACTGAAAAACTGATCCTATTGGAGCGGTGGGATTCATGAGTGAATTGTATTAGTGTTGTAGGCTTCACACTAAGGATCAGGGGCCTTCTTTGTAAACTACTGTTTTTAGCGTGCATCTGCCATAGGTCAGATGGCAGCTTGTAGAATCGCCATGACTCGTCCGTGGCTTGCGTGTTGTTTTTGTTTTTTGTTTATGCGTCGGCCGTCTCCGTGGCGTCAAAGCAGTTGGGCAGGCAATCTCTTAAGCAGCGCTCGACGTACGGTCACGATATTGCGGGCACAGTCGGGGGGGGGATCGTCAAACAGAGTTGGATGTCGAAGCTGGGGGTCAAAGGTCAGAAGGGCTAAGAGGTGTAAAGAAGGGGGAAGCATTCAGCATCCTTAAGCTTAAGGTATACGGGAGGAAATGCAGAATTGCGGGGCAGCAAATCTAAACGCTCGTCCTAGCTCGGATAGTCGGTGTATACGCATCAATGGTAAGGAAAAGGCCATCACTGTGGGGCCGAAATTGGAGGTACACAGGTCAAAGGTCAATGGGCACACCTCCTTGCCTCTCGGGCTGCTGGCGGGCAAAGATTTTAGACATTTTCTGAGACATGGTCTGACGGAGCGTTGGAAAAACTTATTTTGTTTCAGCGGTGACCTAGCATTTTTATGGCTTTATTGAAAGGTACCGATGAAATGTCCCTTTTGCTGACATTTGGTTCGAAGAGTAAAAGTTTGTCGGATTAACCGCTTTTGAGCCCTGCCGAAGATGAAGGGTTATAACATGGATTTGTTACTGTCTGTTAAAAGAAGATCGCCGGGTTTGGCTATAGAATTCTATTATACATCTGATTGTATGAGCTACAATGTTCCACAGTGAAATTTCAAAAAAGCCTAAATTTGGTTAGAAGAAGGTTTAATGTCCTTAAATCGTATAATTTCTATGGCATTCTGTACTGTCAGTATTATACATGTAACGTATGCCAGCTGCAGTGCCACTGCGCAGTGCATGTGGTTGGTGGTGTAGGCGCTATACGTGTGTAGTTTTTGCCTGCGTTTAATGTAGTTACGAGGTGGCAGCTCTCGATTGCAGCCTGTAGGCCTGCGTAGGTAAATGGATGAGTGCTTGACCTTAGATTCTGTCATGCGCAGAATAGTTGTATGGCTAACTACGTACGATGGGAGCTTCCCATCTTTAATCTGAGACTACTTAAACGTACGCCCTATCTGCGTGGCAACTTTCATGAACGATCGCAACGAACATTCTTTGAGAAGGTTTCCTGATACAATCGGCCTGGTGCATTCATATGTTTCCGGTCGGTGTAATGTCAACACATTTGGACTATACAGCGGTTTACTAGAATCGCCACCACTGCCACCACAGAGTCAGCCGCAAGTAGACGTTAGATGAGCGGCTGATCGGCTACCGCGGGCACTTGTTGGTGACTTCCTGTCCTGTGTGTGAATGAACACATGGTTCGCAGGCAGTCCTTGGAAAAGTCCTTGGGGAAAAATTTTTTTGAGGGAGTCTATTGAAAAGTACTTGAATCTAGTAAATGTTGTTTTGTACTTGAAAAGTGCCTTGAATTTCAAATGAATGTCGCTTTGAATTTTATGATGGTCCTTAAATTTTTTTAAAGAATTCCTTGCCTGTAATAAAACGAATTTTGTACCTCATAATGTGCAAACCTGTCAAATAAAAATGCGTTAAAATGAGCTTTAAAGCGCTATAGACACGATATAGACAGTTAAATGAAAATGAAAAAAAAATCAACAAATTAGGAAAAAAAAGGCAGTAAGTCAGTAAAATCAGGGCCAGTAAAATCAAGGTATGTTGGTAGAAGTGACAGTGTTAGAAGGGTTCTATTAATGTGATGTGCAGTCAAGTTTTAGAGGATGACATGCAATGATTAAGATGGGGTTATTAAATTAATCCAGGTATGTTTTTGTCTGTGTATGAATTCCGAAATAAAATGTCTGATAAAATGTCCTTGAAAAGTACTTGAAAAGTCCATTGGAAAATTTTTTAGTCCTGTATGAACCGATGGAACTACGCCGTGGTTTGCCTAACTGCGTGAGAAGGCAACATAGAGCAATGCCATGGGAAGAATTGACAGGTGTGATCAGGGTCGCAAGCCTATGGTAGTGAAAGTCTGTTGCTGGCTTTGTTTATTGTGCAATAGCATATGCAAAGGCGGATAGGGAATTGCAGTCTTTTTTAAATTGAAATGGAAGATCTGATGTTGAAGGATGAGTGGTATGGGCGTGTTGAATAAGAGTTTTGCCAGTTGCTGGTCCATAGTAGGATGACGACTTCTATGACGTTTCGGCAGTTGGCAAGGCTGTGACTCGAAACACGT